>NW_017537423.1:0-10213 GCF_001853355.1 Bactrocera latifrons
ACAACATCGCGGCGCGGGAGTCACCCAAGCACTGGCCAGGCACGGTGCCTGCTTTACTTATATAGCCCACTTGCAGCCAGCTTCCCGCGAATTTATCGCCTGACTTTCAAATCACTTAACATTGCGGTACGAGAGTCACCCAAGCACTGGCCAGGCATGGTGCCTGCCTTACTTATATAGTCAACTGGAAGCCAGCTTCCCGCGAATTTACCGCGTGACTTTCAAATCACATAACATCACGGCGCGAGAGTCACCTAAACATTGTCCAGGCACGGTGCCTGTAAATTTGTCAAATAAAAGAGTTTCCCATACAAGGACTTGAGCTTGATCGATCAGTTTGTATGTCAGATATATCCTATAGTGTTTCGACATCGGCGGTTCCGACAAATGAGCAGCTTCGTTGAAAGAAGAGGTAGTGTAAAAACTTTCAGAACATGCGGGCAGACTGACGGATATTCATTTAACTGAATATTATCTTCGTTTATATAGATTGGAATAAAATCGACTCATTAGATTTGTCGAAAAAGTCGTTCTCGAAACTTGCAACTCAACCCGTTGCCAACTACTTCAATTACATATCAGAAATGTACTACTAATACTATTTCTAACTTTCTTTAACTTTCCACTCAACATCTTCAAACTATAGTACCCGCTTTACTTAAAAAATAATGTTTAAGCTAAGGATAAAAGGCCTATTGAAAAATTTTTCCCGTTCTATCAAGTTCTTGTTACTGGCGTTTGAGACTTAAAGTAAAGTAAAGTAAAAGTTAAACATAGCTAATCAATCATAGACGTCACCTTCTAATTCGGCAAAACTAATTATTATTTTCTTAAATAACTACGCCTTCGCTCAATCTTTTCAACATTCTTTCCGAATTGCCACAACCACAGGACTTAATTTTTGATTATGTAAGCTTGCATTGCCCTCATTAAGCAGGTGAAGCTTATGAATAAATAACACCTTTGTTGCTTCCTTTGTTTCCATTGACCTCCCCGCCATAAAGTAAACGCTAAAAATATTTAAATTCATGCATATTTCAAACCTAAAGTCTGCCAAAAAATGACAGACTAATAAACGGCCAGCGCTGAAGGGTGGTGGGGGCGGAACTGGGTTACATGCAATCGTGCTCTACACACGCAGTCGACGACTTGGCTTGGCTTGGCAGCCGAACAAGTGCGATAACATGGCCAACAGGTTTTGTTTTTGTCTAATAAAATATGTGCTGACATGTTGCCACACAAGAGTATAAAGTGCACGCACACAGCGACACTGGCATAGCGTGCAACAAAAGACGCCGTGCGGTGAATAAAGGCTTATATGTGCGTGTTGCGATGCCGGGACAATTGGCTCAAGTCAAATGGCGGCGGATAAGCCTTGTTGCTTAGGGACAAAATATGGGGCTGACGTTTCATATTAGTCTGCGACAGCGCCCTAAGTCGCTGTGAGGTGAGTTCAAATGAGGATAAAGCGAACAAGTGCAAGCGCTAACACGCATATACTTGCACTCAAGTTGAACTTATGTATGTCAAATGGACGGCGCGCAAATAAAAACAGGTGGCAACTGCATCACTCTTTATTAGTTAATACAATGTCAAAAGTGCGTCGCTTGGTATGGTGCAACATGTACCTACTACGAACACAATATGACTTGTAAAATAACTAGCGTTATGTGCGTAATTAGTTGTGTGTGTTCGCAGGTGAGTGTGTGGATAACAGGTGTTTACGATGGGAGAAGCGTGCGCGGCTAGCGGCTAGCGTTAGCGTGTATAGCGCGTACGAAGGGATGAATGAATGAAAGCTTTCTGGCCGAAGGCACAAATGCCAAAATATACGTACATAACGAAAAGTGAAGGCTAAAAGCTAATTGGTATGATTTCTAGTAAAGTAACAGCGCGAGAGAAGCAGAGAGACATTTGCATTGTACCAATGCACATCTGTTTGAGGGTTAGTGCAGGGTGGCCAGTGTTCGTATTGAAAAGTTATTAGATAAGCTATTATGGACGATCGAAATGTCCCACCTGATGTTAAAAAGAAGAAAGGTGCCTGCTTTATGCTTACTAATGATATGCTGAACGTTTAGCGTACATTGAGCGCCAAGAGGATCAACAGAAAGTGAAAATAATGTGGGTTCTTCAAAAATTAATATAGATAAATCTGTTATAGATATCAGCACACAAGTGTTAACCACAATTCCATCAAGGAAAAACACCACTAAGGAAAGATTTGGCTTAATGTAGTTCTAACATACAAGAGCATCTAAGAGTCCGAATTTAGGACTTTGGATTTTTTGAAAACATATATGCATCCTCAGTACACATCAATTCTTCAACCCAAGTATTGTAGGAGTCTTCAAAAACTGAGACACATTGTTTTATTCCGTCCTATAACCGTTTACCAGCAATTAACCGTCTGAAGAACAACAAAGCGGCGAGACCGATGTACTACCGGCCGAACTAATCAAACGCGGCGTCAATATTCGTAAAATATGGTCGGTCGAAAGCATGCCTAACGATTGGAATTTAAGTGTGCTCTGCCCAATCCACAAATAGGGTGACCCCATAATCTGCGCCAACTACCGTGGGATAAGACCAAACACTCCAACTCTAAAAGTATTCACGCAATACCCGCCGTTGGAAGCAAAGGAAGACCTCCACTTCATGGAAAAGAAGAAACGACTGGCGCGCTGTTCTTAACTCGGCTATAATCTTCGAAATAACAATATGGCAGCATTCAGGTAGTGTTCATATTGCGGGCTATAAATTCTATGGAGAGTGAGCAAGTTTGAGAACTTAAACATGAAGCTTTTCATACGCACATATTGCACATACTTTTCGATATTCTCGAGTAGAGTAGGGAAGAGGAAGGAAATGACAGTGCAGCATACCTAGTACAACAAACGGAAATGGAACACAATGTCAGAGCGACATTGGCGGATACAATGAAGTCGAAACGATACACACAGGCAGAGTGAAATGGCAACTTGAGTAGACAAGAAAAGGGATGACAATTGCGGATAAGTAAAGTGAAAGCAACATCACATACTGCTTTCTGAAGCGAGAACGGAAAATTTTATATAAAGTGTAAGGTGTAAAGTAAAGTAACCGATGTGCATAGAAAATTTCTTTAAAGTAGCATATGTCCATATGTGAATGTAATATAATATTAGCTGAAAATTATTTGGCCGTCGAAAGCAATTAAGGCTCATAAAATATGGCAAGCAACTGACTGCTCATATACACACACACATACTACTGCGCATATGTATGTCTGTGCTTTTGTTTTTGTAACAGCGCGTATTTAAGGCTCGAGTACTTCGTCGTTTCAGTTCGGTTGTAAAACGTTGTGCGTGTGTTTTAATCGTCTGACAGGATACGTTGGAGCTTTTGCCACAGCCGAGCAAGGACTCTTTAGAGTGTGAATTGAGCGGCTCATAAGTCTGTTTGTTGAGAAAAGAGAGCGCGTAGTGTGCCTTTGTATGTGTAGGTGAAGTTTTCGACATATACACAACGGTAAATTGCAGTCATTCATGGCGACCGTTCAGTCAGTGCGCTAATAGACACCAACCAAATGGCCAGATTTGACGACCAATTCACACATTCCAGTTGTTGAAAAATAGAGAAACAGCAGACACTAGAAACGGTTAGACAATTAACTGGTCTATACGGTATGCGAGAGTGTGTGTGTTTATGTATTTTTTGGAGTATTTCTACGTTTTTTAAACGACGCTGCGAAAAAGTACAAAATTTGTGAAGTGAAAATTTATTTCGAAAAAAATGTAGAAATAAATCTGAAAACTCGGGTGCTTTCCATATGATTTAATTAAACAATTGTTTTTTTTTTTTTGCATAATTTCCGCTTACAACGCTGGTCGATTGCAAAGTGCCGCCCCCGCCTTAATCTATACACACTACATACATATTAATAAGAGTAACAGTAAAAAAGAAAAAAAATTGAAAGGAAGCGAAGTTGCGCGACAGACACAGCACCAACAATACAGCAGCGTGGCTGCCGAAAGGCTGGCGGAACGAAATCGAAGTCAGGCGAAATTCGTGAAAAAAGTTAAATGTAGTGAAAGTGAAGGTGAACGCAGAAGTGCTAGTGGACAAAATAAAATTAAACTACACGCGCAGGCATAAAGGACGAACAAGGTGTAATAAAAAAATGTAAAACGTATAAAAGTGAAAAGGTATATACTATTATATACACACATACATATATTTAAAAAGTTTAAAAGTACGGAATTAATGGCGGTAGATGGTTTACGGTGCGCGACGATACTATGTTGTTGCGGAATTATGCAAATTTACAAAAACGACAAAAAAAATATTAGTTTAGGCAACTCAAGTTTTAATGTTAAGCGGTTTATGTGAAAATCCAGCCATGATTTTATACATAAAAGCGAAAAAATTATATTAATGAAGGAATAAGGAGTTTAATATAAAATAGTAAAACGTATAATAAAATATACATATGTATGTATGTACATATATGTATATAAAATACCTATAACATGTAAAGTAATAAAAAAGGTGTAAAATAAAAATATATGTATGTATGTAACTCAAAACTACAATATAATAAAAAAAAGGCACAAATGTTTAGAATATAACTTTTTCACATAAAATTTGAGGTAAAAAAATTATATAAAAAAAAATTTAAATAATAAAAAAATAATAAATAACAAATATAAAAATGAAAAAGAAAAAATAATAATAACAAAAATAAAAATTAAAAAATAATAAATATAAACAAATAAAATAACAATTAAAGAATTCTTATCCCTGTCTAACTAAAAAAATATTAACAAGAATATTGGTGAAAAAGCATTAAAATAAGCATGTGGCGGAAAATAATACAAAAACAATGATAACCAAAAATTCAACTCTAATAAGTATAAACAATATTTTAGATAAAAATATGAATTTTGTACATACCGTAGTTGCGTAATGGTACTGAAATTAAAAATAATATTAATTTTAGAATAATATAATAATAATACATATAGTATATACATATATGTATGTATATAAAAAAGTATTAATTAATTCATTAATTATATATATAATTAAAATAAAATCACTTAATTATTCTTAAAGAGAAACAAATAAGTGTTTCTGTATTTAGTTTGATTAAAAAAATATATATGAATATAAAACTGCATAATCATTAATTTTTCCGGGTGTTATATTGGGTAGTCGAAAAAGTTGTTTCGCATATTGTCAATAGATATCGTTGCAGTCGTATATCCCCAGTACCACCAATCACATTACCATATAACCTTGGAAAGATGAGATTTTAAGCTTCATTTAACCAAAAAAATTTAATTCGGGGAAGAGGAAAAATATTACACTGTTCAAAAAGTGAGAGAAAATAATGAAGAAATTCGCTATATTTAAAAAAAAATAAAAAAAAGGGAAGAATGCGACCCAAGCCATCAATGAAATTTGTGAAGTTTACGGAGACGATGCTGTAACAGTTCGGGTAGCACAAAAATGGTTTGGTCGCTTTCATTTTGGAAATTTCGAAATTTCGATTTACACTGATCGAATAATGTCTCTAGCAGAAAATTGGCAAAAAGTAGTCGACCAGAAATGGTACATATTTGTTTATTAATATTTTATATTAGTATAAATATAAAAAAAAGTTGAAGTTTGATTAGAAATACGAACAGACTTCTTGGACTACCCAATATTAACCCCGAACCTCAAGCACTTGCCCAGCGCTACAAGTAAAGAAAGACATTTTCTAAACAAATAAAAAAAGGGTTGATATAAAGTTAGAGGATAAAAAAATAATAATAAACCTCTCATAAAAATAATTATAAAAAAAGTATATTAATGGCAAAATTAATAAAAAAAAAAAATAAAAATAAAAAATAAAATAAAATAAAAATAAAATTAATAGAGAAATTAGAAAACAATAATTTCATTAGAAGAAAAAAATTTCAATTTAGAAAAAATATGCTATTGTCGAGTACGCCGGAAATATTATTTCGTCCAATAAGAAAACATAAACTAAATAAAGTCAAATAAAATTAAACAATTAAGGCCCATAAAGTGACTGAAATTTCGTCTCTTCACGGTATTTTAGCACTTTAATTTCATTTTAAATTGTCAAGCACGGGGGCGCTTTTTTCATGTCAATTGCAAGTTTCTCATTTTACATGCAGACGCGCACAGTACACAGGACAGAAAATAGCAAAATTGTCATTGGGAATGGGCGTCGAAATGTGAAATGATTAATTTAAGGCTCAAAAACGCCAACGAATGCTATAACCGAAACCACAACAACAACAACAAAAGCAACGCCAAGAACAGCTGCAGTAGTCGAAACAAGAGTGGCAGTAGCAACAGCAACAGCAACTCAAAGGAACAACACAACCAACGCCGTTGTCATTGTCACTGTCGCTGTCATCATCACTGCCGTCGTTGCAGTCACTGCTGTAATCATCGTCGTCGCAGTAGTAGTGTTGGCCCAAGTGCTGGTGGAGAACTGTTGAATACGGCCAATGACGCCGCCAGCTGCACATAAAATCAATTGAAGGCACACATACGCGCGCACACATACAGGCCGCCAGGCCAGGCATAGACGGGTGAAAAGAAGCCAGTTACAACTGTTAAGGACGCCCAACGCAGGCGCGGAAGCTGCAAGTGGAACGCCCAGCAAGTCAGGCAGGATATTGCAAGAACGTACCTATATAATAGCAAAGGCAATACTGCAGACCACAGAAGCAGTTGAGTAGGTGGCAGTGATAAAAGAGCGCAAAGCAGCCGTAGGTGAAGCGGGGCACAGCGCAGTATTCCTGTTCGCGTAACAGCAGTGAAAGCAATTCGAAAGTGTAGGAAAAGTCGTAAAAATACCAACGTGAAAATAGCGCAGAAGCTGGTGACTTGCTGTGAGACCCGCACGCAACAGCGCGCACCACTCCCGCGGAGAGGTTTGTATTGGCAACTCGCGAAGCGCAAGAACAAAGCATAACAACAGCAAAAACAAGGCGAAGGCAGTGCCAGCCGTGGTAACTGCAGCAGCCACAGCGCGATAAAGCACATTCCGACAGACCACAAGCGCAACAATGAAGCCGTCGGATTTGCTGCAATTAACGGAAAGGGTAAATAACGATTTTACTTAGATTTTTATATAGAATATTTGCATTGCTTCGACTGCGTACTGTGAGTTATTTTTAAAGCTATCGCATAACAGCGAGCGTCAGCCAAATACAACGTAACAGTTTCCCTGCACATGGCGATTACAGGAGAACTTATTCCCCTTCGGTTGATTTGTAAAATTAAACGAAATTAATAGGCATCAATAGGCTTATATATCTATATATTTACCTGCGTACATAGATTTCATTATTTCAAAAGCTAGATATTTTTAACTAGTAATGGGGTATGTCTTTTTTTTATAAATCAAAATATTTTTTATTTTCCTTAACACTATGTTTTTTAAATTTATAGATAGATTGAAAGCAGGCTCCTTTATTTTAAAATTGTAGAACTCTCCCTCAGAATATTCAGCCAAAATGTATGCATCAACTTTCTATCACAAGATATTCATTCAAAATTATACTTCTGTTATCCTAAATGTATGCTTCATTTTATTTTTCGGTTGCAGTGATTATTAAAAAATAGCATATTTTTTCAGAAGTCCAAAAAATATTGATCACATTTTAATGGCCTGATAAATACTTTGCATTTCAAGCATTTCATTTGCTTTGCTATACTGTATTCACGTGTCATTCTTCTAGACTAAAAAAGAGCTGAAAACAAAAAGGCCTGCATCGCCTGGTATGGAATTTCAGCATAGCTCGTTTATACAGTTAGAATAAGTGGTCTCATATCGGCGGTTCCGACAAAAGGTCGGATTGATTGTTCAATAACTGAGGAACTAGTTCGTTTATATGCAAACAGACAGACGGATGTGGATAAATCGATTCACCTTTTCAGGGGCATTCTCAAAAGGGAATTTTAGAGGTTCAAACACCTGTTTTTATATTTCTCATTCCTTTTTTTAAATTATGGAAAATTTGAACAGAAGAGCCCCCACTGAAATTTGTTTTTGCGTACTTCGCTACACTTTAAAGAGTCTCCGATGTTTCCTGCGGGGTATTACAAACATCGTCAATCTTAGTATATGCTGTTCAGAATATATTAGCCTCTTCACAGATTTGCCCTATATGTATATTTATTGTACTGGTACAAATTAATGTTGAATTAAATAATTATTGAAAGCGTTAAATTCCAGAATTATTTAACAACAAATAATATTAATAATTTAATTAAACAATGAAATGGAAAAAAATTAAAATTATCTCTGAAAAATAATCAAAAATGATTTCCACAAAACTCAAGGGCGTGCAAATATTTACGTACACTCGCACATGTACATATGCACATAAATACCTTCATACGTGAGTATTACGAGGAAAAATAAATTTAACTGTGAATCATTTTCTGTTATACGTCTGTTGGTCATTCAAGTCATGCAAGCTGTACAAGTCACTCGATGTCCCTTAAAGTCATTTATTCGGTACAATACGCATGCGACTCGTATACATATATACATACACATTCGCACACATTTATGACATTTTCAACATGCCAGCGCAGTGATAAGTTTTCCCCAACGATCCCAAGTGCGCTCATCACCAACACAACGCACAATTGGGCGAGAATGTTCTTAGTGAGTGGGCCAACACGGCGTATACGTTACATTTACAAATTGTGCGTTCACACCATGCTGCCGTTGCGGTTTTTTCGGTTAAAGTGTGGCAACATAGGAGCAGTAAGAAACACCAATGTACGCACCCACTCACACATACACACATATATTCAGAAATATATACATACATATGTACATACATACAGGCGTATATATATGCATGCCTACATGCATTAGGGGGTTATTGTTTATACACGCGTCTGTGTGTGTGTGTATGTAGACTCACAACAATCCTTACGTATTAATGTTCGATTGCGTATAGCTTTAATGAAACTACAACACCTCAACACCCGCACCCTTAACAACGAGCAGTTCGTTTCGGCTTTCTGTCTTAGTCAAGATAATGTCCTTTTGAATGCACAAACATGTTGAGCACAATAACAACAACGCATGCGAAAAGTTTCAAAAATATCAGGATGAATGGTGTGATATATGCATACACAAACCGTTAAAACCCTATACACATATGCTTTAGACTTTATTGTAATTTTTCTCGTAATTGTCGTGCCTTTTCTTTTGCTTTTGTGAATGAGGGGATAAGTCAGCGCTGCGCAACACATTGTCAACTTTTCTCTCTGTATCAGCTGCTGTCGCTTAATGATTCAAGTCATATTTTTGCGTAATAAATGTGAATATTATATACAAAGGTGGCAACCCTTTTTACCAAAAATATACAAAATTGCAATTTGAAATGTGAATATTTCAGAGAAAAGTGGATACGCGTCCCTGAAAATGATATAAAATGTCATCAATGTAATTCGGCTTGCACAAAAATCGGTGTAAATAATTTTTTCGAAGTATGGCAACCTTTAAACAAACAGTTCTTTGCAAATTCTGTTTGTTATGCAAATCATAAGGATTAAAGCAAAACTTCTAAAAATAAAATTCTGACCATGGACCTCCGAAATATGTTTTTGGCGCCTTGGCTACGCTATGGTGTAATCAATTCATTTCTTATACTTCATTTCTACTAGTAAAACTTTAGTTACAGCGCTTGCTCTCTTTAGAAGTATTATCAATCTAGCCACTCATAACCGAACAAACAACTGATCTCAAAAATTGAGACTGTGTTAATCAAGTAGAGATGCGATATATCTATTTTTTTACGAGGGATCGAAAACAAGCATAGTGAGCAAAAAAAAAAATAGTCAATCGTGACTCTCTCCGAAAAAACAACAGGGAGGGAAATTCGATCGGGGGTAGATTTTGAATTTATAAATTGTGCTGAGTGCTTTTGGAATCCCTCTCGTATCATCAAAACGAAGTTAAGCCAATTTTTAGGCTTTTACAAATTTCAAAAAAATATAAACTATATATTTAAAAATGTTTATTTTCTAAAACTTAGTAATGAAAAAATTAAATATTTGAAATTGAATTTTTAATTTTTAACGCGGTTGAATACCTAACTAGAGAATAGTGAGCGGGTTTCTATTTTCATACACCAGCTTGAGTACTTTTCGAGCCACTCTCGTATGATTAAGACGAACGTAA
>NW_017537423.1:10508-24018 GCF_001853355.1 Bactrocera latifrons
AAAAAAAATTAAGTTAAAACTTTTTTAAAACAAAGTTTTAAAATTTCGAACCTGAAATCTAATAAAATTTTTTTGATTTGATATTCGAATTTTTTACATTTTAAATTACAAAAAAATGGTGTTAAAACTTTTAATAAAAAAATTAAAATTGAAACTTTTTTAAAATAATAAATCGAAAACTGAAAACTAAGAAATTAACATTTTTGATTTGAAATTCGAATTTTTAGTACCCTACTATATTAACAAGTATCCTTGAGCAAACTTTTAAGCCAAGCGAATAATTTCAAAAGCACCAAAAACTTTACTTTGCTTGATTAAAAATAATAACTTCAAAAATTAAAAGAAAGTGGAGGAAAATAAATGCGAAAAACATGGCGTAACTTTTACTTTAAAACAATTCAGTAAAATATTACGATAATAGCGCAAATTAAGTGCAGCAAACAGCATGAGCTTTTATTTGATTTCGATGTTCCGAGAAAAAGTCGAATGGCCTTAATATGCCATGCCTAAAGCCAATAATGCACGTATTATGAATACACTACATCCTGCCCAGCCAAACACAACCCTACTCGACAAGCTGTAACCAACACTCCCATGCACATGTAAGTGTGTGCTTGTGTATGTACATGTATGTATGACATGCATTAGTTTATTTTTGTGACTGTCATTGTTTGTATTTCAACGCCCACTCATTCGCTCCGCACTTAGTCAATTATCATGCATCACTTTATTTATACTTCTGTTCCTCCGCACACCCCCTTCAAACACAGTATACATGTGTAAAAATGTATATACATGCATACATATATTGGGTGCAGTGTAATGTGCGGGGTTGGCAAGTGGGGATAAGAAATGCTGATTTATGTGTAATGCAGATTGCGTAATCGGAAACTTTTCTCTTGCACTTTTCAAAATTGTTTGGAGTACACATACTTATGTATGTATAAGTATATGCAAGTGGTGGGTTAGTTTTCTCGGATTATTTTTCCACTTGGCGAGCCATTTTGCATTCTAGTGCAAATTATTTTTATTATTATATTATCCCTACGACTGAGCTTGTGTAAATATTTCACTTATGAAGGGTGCTCCTATGAAGTTAAGTGGAATTAAGGAGTTCAGCAGGATTGTACGCGGTGGAAGGATCGATATTTTATTATATATAATATTATAATTATATATAATGTTTTCTAAGCTTCCAACGCGCAGTCGAAAGTGTTCTCGAGTAGTAGTCATCTTTACGTCAGACCGCTATGTCATATAGCTGACATACCAACTGATCGACCAAAATCAAGATAAAGATCTCTTTTTAACCTTTTATGCCATAAAATATGCTATAAGGGGATTTTAAGTTCAAAACAGCCGAAGTGAAAGCTTTTTTGTTTTCAATTTCAAGCGCATATTTTCTCCGCAGTTTTAGTGTTTTCCGCTTAACAATTGCTAGATTTTCAACTATGCCACTTTCGTATTCACTTCAAATTAATTAAGAGGCTTCTTCATAACTCGACTTCACCCCGAACATTTAATTTTTTCAAATTCTCATTTTCTCATAAAATAATCACATTGTTCGTTCATAAGAGTACACCTTACTGCGCTGTTGAAGTATTTTTACGCTATCCATTTACTCCACATTCATATGCCATCAAAGAACACGGAATTCTGCCGAGTTTACGTGCCTGAGAGTTGGCGCCTCCCCCCATGCATTTGACGCCTTGTGGACTGGTTAATGTATGCTTGTGGGTGTGTACGTTTCTATGTGGTTGTTAGTGTGTGTGTATGTTTGTTGGTAATTGAAAAAACGAAAACATTCAATTAAGACACCCTGCAATTTTCGTCTTTTTCGCAGTCTTTTATGCCAACACTCGAACTCACTCGCTTCACACCTCCGGTTGTGCTTCGCATTCGCGCTGAAAAGCAGCACGTTCGTTGCGTTGCTTACTTCCTTATGCTCTTTGCTTCTTTATAACGCCTGTTAACGGTTTACTGTTGACGGTTTTATTCCGTTAGTGAAGCGCGAAGACAAGGGTAGACCAAAGCTGCGAGTTCTACTCAAGTTATCAACGCTGAATTTCACACAGCGGAGAACGGTGAGTAAGCAAGCGCTTAATGTGACAGTTGGTTGTCTGTTCCTTTCATAATTGTCATTACCGCTGGCATTACAAGTCGTTCACTAGGTTTTTGGTAGTGCTACTTTCTTTTGTTCGTACAAGAAAGAAGTAGCAGTGGCAACTCCGCTGACGACTCTCGCTTACATATTAAGGGTTGTGAGGTTCCATTGACACATGCTCTTTGCCTTTTCGTATATAGTTTTGGCAATGTCTTTCTGTCTATAATAGCCTAATATTTAAAAAAAAAAAAATAGGTAATCTGCCTCATCAGCACCAATTTTTCGAGTATTTTTGGGTTATAATCCGAAATCTGGTTCCTCTCATTAAAAAAAAGTGAACAAATCGGAAAGAATAATTTTTTTTTTGTATTGACCAAGGTCTCCATAGAAGGTAATTAATTTGAGGGGCTCTGATTTTTCACACTGTCTATTTTTATGTATGTATATGTATATCCATTATATGCTTGGAAGCTCACAAGAATTCTTTTCTATGAATCTAGATTGAAAACTCCTTCCACTTAACGCGGGACACAATTTTGGGTTATGTTTTCAGATTATATTGGCTAGTCGAAAAAGTCTTTTCGTATTTCTATTTAGAAGCTTAAAATCTCACCTTTTCAACACTATATGGTATGATACAAGGTGATTGCTAAAACTGAAGATATGCGACTGCAACGGCATCTATTGACAAAATACGAATAGATTTTTTCGACTACCCAATATATGTACATATTTTAAATTTACTTTGAAATTGTAAATAGAAAATCATTTTGTGTTAAAAAAAACTTATTAGGCGTTTACAAAATTATTATAATTAAAAAAAAAAACACGCTAAAAGCGCATATAAAAAGTTGTGCAAAGGAAATGCTTCGCAGGTATTAAGGAAATTTGCCTATAAATGTCGTTTACGCGAAAACATGCGCGTGTCCGGATGGTATTTAATTTGCTTTTGAGCACACGAAAAATAAGCAATGTAGTAACGAAGGTAAGAACGAGTAAATATTAGCGCACGAAAGCGCCAAATGCACACACTACGCAGAACTAACCGAAATTGTGCGCGAAAATTATTTTCATACAAGGATACATACAGTGTTTGTCACATAAAAGTGTACATGCAAGCATGTAAATTGGAAAATGTTCGTCGAATTGGTGTTGAAATCTTGTTTGCCGAAGTTAACTCTCGAATAGTCGAGTTTCAATTTTAGGCAGGAACATCGACTGATGGTGCACAGATGGTGCACAGCCCTATGTAACCGGAACGTACTTAAATTTTCATACCGCCAAAGATTATAAATTCGGCAGCATTCCTTAGCATTTTTTATGCCGCTAAAACAACAGAGGGTCGAAGGTGGTTTTATTTGAGAAGTAGGAGAACAGTAACGAAATATTATCGTTGGTGATTTTGTGAAGCCTAATTATAGGTACTTTGATAAAATTCCGGGGTTCAATACGACAATATATGTATGTATATTTCACTAAAAACTGCCTCATCACTCCGCCTGATGAAGATATAGAAAAGAGACGCCTTTGGTATACGGMTAGGTTTCTTACACACTTAAGATAAGTTTTGCTTATTGCGAGTTCATTTAAAAACATTTTTAGTAAATTTGGCTGTAAATGTCGGCTTTCGAAAACCTCCCCTTATGAACTACAGTCTGCAGAATCGTACTTTTAGACTAAAGAGCCCACAACCGCTTTTTTGTCAACTTTTAAAAATCACCACACAGCCAAATTCGGCACATCCTCGTGAAACGCACTGTATGTGTGCATAAGTAAAATTATGAGTGTACGAACATCCTTTCGTGTCATTGCTACAGCGTCAAGAGCAACACGCAATGCCAAAATAAAAACAACACATTTGTAACAGCAGTGAAAAGTAAACAACAATCTTTACAAACAACAACAATAAGTGCCCGCCAAAAGCATGGCATACAAATATACATACATATACATAAATATTCGTAGAACCATCATACAACACAAACAGTTGTAAGCAGAAGAAGCGCCGCAAACGAAACGTCATCGATGACAGCAATCAAAGTGGGGGGTCACAAATACAAATGACAGCTTAGACAAGCAGGGGATTGACAAAATGGTGGCATTGCCACTCAAAGCCAAGAAGCAACAATATTGTGCCGACAAAGCATGTTCGGGTCGATTGTTGCTTTGTCGAGTGGTAGTGCACGTGTGCGCGTGTGTTTCTCTTACCACTATTTTTGTGGTTATTACGTTTATGGCTTTTACGATTGCCTGGTAGTTTGCCGTTTTTTTGTTTTGTTAATGTTTATTTGTATATAGCTGTTAATGTTGTAGTTTTTATTGTTGGCATCAATTCATTGACAATTTCGGTAGAAAATTTCTTTCCTGTAGATTTAAGTTATGTGCTCGTACCTAACTGGTTTCCTGTCTTCTTTCTACAACATGGTTTTGCCTCCGTTATGTGAAATTTCTGAGTTTGGGAGTATATTTTTCGACATGAGCAGAGGTTTTGACAACAAAGTCTTTCGAAAAAGCTTTATTAGTGCATAGTTTGGAGCAACATGTTGCAAGAAGAGTAAGGTGCCGCTCTCTCTTTTAAACATGTTTATGAAAACTGAATATTCATATTGATTTAAGAGGTTATATCCACGTGTGAATTAAAAAAAATCGATTTTTTCGCATAGTATGTTCCGATGATTGAAGTTTATCCGACAAATAATTTTGGAGTTATCAGTTAAATATCTCCGAAAAGGTTGGAAAGAGCGACTAGAAATTTTCATCCCATCTTTTTAGATATATTATCATATATGATCGAAGGAATAAAATTTTTGAAATAGTTCCGATTTTAAGCCATTCTGTAGTGTAATTTTTTTCATAAAAACGACATTTTTTGGGTAGCGGTCATTTTGTCAGATATCAAAATTTACTTGTATACATCTATAATGGTAATAAGATTTGGATCTGAGACAATTGAAAGCAGCGACATCTATGTACCTCACCGCCAGCCACCATTTTCGGAGAATAGATTGGAAATCGGCTACAGATTCTACTGAATTCAAAATTTTTACGAAACTAATCGCCAATTACTACAGTTTTTAAAAAAACTCGACTTTCTTGACTTGCAATTGGTTATAACCCTTTAAATGTAATTAGATTCATCGATCTATCTTTGCTTAACTCTCGCGCAACTCAAAGCGCTCTCTTTGTCTCTCTGTTTTAAATAACATAATCAGAGGATTCAATAAGAAACAGAAATTGCTGCTAGCCAAAAACCTCAAGCTCGGTAAAATGCTTCCATTAGTAGTCCTCTGGTCCAAGTATTTGTTTCCATACTTCAGTTTTGCTTGCATTTCCACTTACATTTTTATGACTTTTCCGTTTTTATAGCTAAGCACATCGCTTTGCTATCATGAGGCACTTGACAAACTTCACTTGCACTTGACAGCTGTGAAATTACAAATTTTGTCAAGAATTTCTTTAGTGAGCCCTGGTGTCTACTAAGTAGTGCTCTTATTTAGCCCTCACATGCACTCGAGTGCTTCAAATATTTATGTGTCGGTTCATATACTTCCCTAAAGGACTTACATATATATACATATATATGCATGTATTTGGAATAACTCAATACTGCTGGGCGCATCATTTTTTCCGGGGACAAATAGGATATCAGTACATGTTAGAGCCAATTGCTTTGCCCTTGCATCTGTACAAGTATTTGTTGCTTGGTAAATGCATCATGTCTCCCTTGTGTTTAACTGTCATACTAACAAATTTTTTCAATGGTGTTTGAAATTCTTTCTACCACCAAAAAAAAAATCTGCCGGAAGAAATAGTGGGGGAAATGGGGAAAATTATCAAAAATAAAAAAGGTGAGCGCTGGGCAAGCAACTATGTTTTCTGGCTGGTAGTGACATTTCTACGTTGTATCTTCAACGCATACGTATACAACAAAAATATTTGGACAGTGTTGTTCACAAAATTGGAAACTACACTTTTTAAATTTTTTATACACCATAAAATTTTTGAAAATATAAATTTAACTTGCTTTCAACAATAAACTTTGCTATCTTAATACTTTACGACTTTCAAACTTCCTCATATCCCTTTTCCCTAAACTTCAGCACGTGCTATTTCGCTTATTCGGAACGTGGTTGCCAATAACAGCGCCGTCACAGCATATGTTATACACATGTACATATATATTTTCGATATATGATATATGTATATACTCCATACATATATGTTGATAAATGTATGTACATATGTATGTATCTGCAATACTTCCTTCATATAACTATTGGGAATAAGCTAAATTGTCCAACAATCACGTGCAACCGCTAAAGGTCACTTGCGCAGTTTAGCTTTTAGGCCAAAGACATAATGAAAGGACATCACAGTTGGATTGACAAGTGCGGTAGGATGGGTATAATAAACGAGGAATTAGAAAGTATGAGGAAAATAGTTTTCAAAAGAGCGCTTAGTGAAGTTTGACTATTTGAAAAAATCAATAGCAGGGTTGCCAGAAGTCTTTATGTGGGTGGGCAATATGAAAATTAGTCTACAAATTTGACAACCAATGCACAGGTACACGGAAATATGATATCTAAAAACCTGAGGGACAGACACACGTATAGGGATCCGTACCTGACTAAATCGACTGAGCTCGTCACACTGAGCATTTATGTACTATATACTGGGTTTGTCCGGAAAGTAATATACTGATTTTCTTCCGCCGCGATTGTACTTCGGAGCGTGCGCGCACCGACTGAATTCGGTAGAGGGCGGCTGGTCAATAGTCTCCGAGCACCTGGAGAGTCAGGAGAAACATTTTCGCGACACGTGTTTCTGTGAGTGACCGTGCTAGGAGTGAGAAAATTGTCTTTTTTGACGTCAACGGCATCGTCCACCATGAATTAGTTTCTCCTGGACAAACCGTAACGCCAAGTTTTATGTGGAAGTCCTCAACAGACACAAACGAAGGATCAATCGGGTCCGACAAGACATCGCAGCCGATTGTATGTTGCACCACGATAACGCTCCGGCTCACATCGCCTTTCTTGTGAATAGCTACCTAACAAAGGCCAGTATCACAACGCTTCCGCAACCGCCCTACAGCCCAGATGTGGCCAGCCGGACTTTTTTTGTTTCTTTGCCTGAAAAAGCCGATGAAACACAAGCATTTTGACAAGAATGCTACTCCGGATAATGTCTTCCGTGACGCTTTCAATGCTTGGAAATCGCGCTGGCAGCGCTGCATCGACGCAGAAGGAACCTATTTTGAAAGTTTTTAAAGATTTGTAACAATTGGTTCAATTAATTTTTTTAAATCGACTCAGTCCTATTACTTTCCGAACAAACCATGTACACTAAATAGAAAACTTAAAATGAACTAGACGTATGTATGTAAAGAATTTTCTAAAGAGGAATATTTTAAACTTTCCATAACCAAATTTTACTGCGACGCCAAATCAGCAAACGGACTAAGTACTAAAACCAGCAGGAAGAAAACGGCAGAGTCCCTGATTAAAGTAGCTTTCTCCTGACTGCCACACACCTCCACTTCCGACTGGTCGGCTTCTTTCAGGAGCTTTGGATCTTTTATGTAACAACATTGTCAGTTCGTTGCCCTATTTGCTCGAGAACAATGTCTCCTAATATTAACAGTAAAATCTAAAGCTTTACTACTCCTGCTCAACTGCGAAAATGTGATAATCTTTTTATGCTATTTTTCATTTCCTAACAGCTGCGCTCTTACTAACTGCTTTAGGTACTTTCAAGCAAACCTGTTAACCGCAAAGTGCTTTCTTAATTGTGCGCTGTTAAGCTATTGTTTCTTAAGAGCTCCCGAGCGTGCCGTCCGAAACTGAGATTTTGAACATACTTATATGCATATAATGTATTTTTTTACATAACTAATTTCCACAGCAATTGTGTGAGCATAATCTAATTAAAACGATTTCTAGTCGATTAAAACAATACGAAATCTCTGCAGTAAAAGCGACGTTTAATTAAGTAAAGGCACTTCAGACGTAAGGGCATATTAAGCATTTACCAGCTGAAATCTCACATCGAATGAAACGAAACAAAAGCGAATGATCCACTCGAGACATTGAAGGACATCATTTCGTTACACAAATTCATGTATATATGTGTGTATGTGTGGACTGTGGGCTACAGTAAACAGCCCACAAGTGCATACATCCTCATGTATAATTCAAATGACTGAGTTTTGTGTGTGGTGGTGCTTGTATGCCCCCGTTGACCTTCTAATCTCTGTTGCAAATGGCGACAGCTTGCATAATGGCCCCAAATGCGCCCATGAACTTTATTTCATTTCAATTTTTTACTTATTTCTGGTTAACATCTTGCACATCGAGGTCTATTATCTGTTGCTTTTATGATTAGTTTAACTTTTTTGTATTTGGCAACTCTCTGTCGCTCCCCCTCGCTTTTATTGCACTTTGGAAGCTTGATTTCCGCTGCGATGCGATGCAATTGATAAGAACTCAATTAAGTGCTGTCGCATTGTAATTACAAAAACCTAATTTATTTTACATCCCTTTGAGTTGATAAGGACGAAAAAGATGAAAGAGAAATGTCAAAAAAAAAAAAAAAAAATTTAAAAAAATCATAGGCCCTTTATACTGCTCTACTCTTACACATACATACATACTTATGTACATACATATATCAGTTGTTCTGCAATTTACACTCAATACAGCAAAACTATAGAAAAAAACACTCACGAAGGACATGCAAGGCAAACGCAGACAATGCTGCACGGTAAATTTGAAATGACCCGGGAGCTTGGAAATTTAGGATGCTGCGATGCTGAATATCAAAACAGTTTATCCTTTTACTTCCGCGTACTGGCCAAGAGCTTACAGGCATAACATTGGCAGGATGCGAAGTACGTACATATGTCGATATGTATGATGCTATGGGGGTGCAACGGATATGACGGCTATATCCGTTGACTTAAAAAGTGGACTAAAAAAATGTGGCGGTGATGCGTTTCCGGTCAAGCGTACCACCAAATGAGCCAGCAAATGTCCAAACGACAATATAGTATAACTAATATTTACGGGATTAGTTTGTGAATCCCGAAATTTTCAGGGTTTGAAAAAGGTCAATCCCAAAATCTTGGGATTTTTGAGAATATCTTTCAACGTGACTGACCTATAAAGTGCACAAAATTGTTTAAATTTCGAGATTTTGAAAAAGGTCAATCCCGAAATCTTGGGATTTTTGAGAATATCTTTCAACGTGAGTTATATAAGATTTTGAGAAAGTCAAGTCCGACATTTCGGGATTTTTTAAAATACCATCGCATATGATTTCTATGCGTTAAATTTTGAGTTATGACTGACTCATAACCAAAAAAACCAACAACCGTTTATGACTAGAAAGATATAAGCCACTGGTAGAATCTACTCCTGATACATATTGCAAGCGGTAGGAGAAGCTTTGGCGAACTTCTAGTAAAGAGTTTGAGGATTTCGAGGCTAATGGTTAATAATGGTTAGTATATTCGAAATTCGAATAATAAGCGAATCCCGAAACTTTAGTACCGACGTTTCGTTGTGGTTTAGGTACTATATACCTCAGTATACATACATACATATGTATATAAATAAACCTGCAGATTTAAAGCCGCATCAACAACCAACCGTCTAAATGTCTTTGGCAACACTGGCAGCAACAAATGTCCAATCGACCGTCCTAACGAACAGCTGGTCCAAACGAGCGCGTAGCCAACGAAGCAGAAGATAAGCGCCATCAATTGTGGTTGTTGCTGTGTAGCTGGTGTCGCTGGTGTAGGCTGATTGGCAAAGCGTCGCTTGGCTGGCTCATACAGCTACAGCAACAATAGCTTTAAATTCTCTTAATATTTTTCAAAACCTTCACTCATAAAGTGTATTAGTGTGCGCTTTATATGTGTGTAAATGTGTGTGTGATTTATTATTATTTTCCATTTATATTATTCTATATTGCTTTTCCTGCGTCTGCGGCTATTTTTGCAACCCCCTTACACCCCCCTTCAAATTTTCTTCCTATTCATGTTATTTAAAAACCAAGTCAACAACAGCAGTGAAAACGAAAAATTGAAATAACGGCACAAACAAATGGCACAAAAGCTTCAAAGCAGATAGTCACTTTACAGATTAATTTAAGATCAGAGAAATCACCGCATTTTATATATATAGAATCCTTTTAGTTGCTGATATGATGATTATCTTGGCTGTGCAGGTCCAGGACAGGGTACGATTTGACAGGGTTTCAGTTATAGGGGTGTTTAAAGCGACCTATACTATTATGACTAGCTATATAAATTTTTTTTGAAACTCGTCGTTTTCAAGTGAAAACAACATCAATCCAAACGACTATAATCCTTTAATTTGCTGTCATTTCGGCTAAAAAGTTGAGAGTCTGTTGTTGCTGTTGTAGTGACAGTAAATATACGACAACTAATTTAAAAGTAATGCTGCTGAGTTCACTATTCTTGTTCGGATAATGAATCGGGCCCGTTCCGTTTATGTTGATCCGATTGTCGTATAACGAAAGTCTCTTCCGTACATTTCTTAAAGTCTTTCATCAGAACACAACAACTGTACGAACTATAAAATTTTGGTAGCTACCAGCGTCAGAAAGCAAGAGATACGGAGCGCAAGAGACCCGATTATCACAAAACAAACGTTTCCTCAGTACCGTTTTTAATAAAAATCTTTCGTAAGAGTATAAAAACTGTACGAAACCAAGTTCGAACCTGTTCCGGACAGCTGTTATTACCTTGAAGTGGAGTGGAAGTATTATCAAAAGCCAAAAAATGTTACAGAACTTGAAATATTTCATGATATATACAGGCTTTGTCCGGAAAGTAATAGGAATGAGTCGATTTAAAAAAATGAATTGAACCAATTCTTACAATTCTTTAAAAATTTTCACAATAGGCCCCTTCGGCGTCGATGCAGCGCTGCCAGCCCGATCCCCAAGCATTGATGGCGTCAAATTATTCCGGAATAGCTTTGAGAGCCGAGGTACATGCTGCTTGGATTTCCTTTCATCGACAAAAACAGGAAACAAAAAAGTCCGGGGACTGAAAAGTCTGGGCTGACGCTCGTTTGTTAGCTAAGAACGACCTCTACCGAATCCAGTCAAGACGCGCAAGCGCCGAAGTACAGCCGCGACCGAAGAAAGTCAGTCCAATTACTTTCCAGACAAATTCTGTACAACACATATGTATATTTTATTCTGATGTGCGGATTTCCAATTGAAGAATTTCTCACAGATGACACAATGGAGCATGGCTCCGAAAATATTCAAGTTAAAATTTCTTTGCAAAATCGTAAAATTAAACGTTTAAACTAAAAGCTCTTCCGAAGACAACATTGATTGAAAAACGAATACGATTTTTGGTAACTCGAAGAATTTACCACAAACAAAAATCTAACCTTAAATAAATTAAGTCGCTCAGCACTCAATCGCTTTCGAAACTTTAGAAAATATGCAAAGTACAATTACTCTACGATATTGCAACAAGCGCACTGCAAATGAAATGGCCGCATACTCATACATCATGGCCAAAGAAAATAATTCAGGAATCGCCCTCAATAATGCTCCAACAGCTTTATTTACATCATATTCCAATTAATTAGCTACATTTTAAAAATCTGTAATACTCGTGCGAGAATCTTGATTCGCGTTCTAATTATCGCTAACAAGAATATGCATAGGATTTACTTGGCTCAACAGCTGTAAGCAGGCAGTACGGAGAAAAGCTATTCAGCGCTGAGCTAACCCTGACATTTTCCACAAAAGGACATAAACACGCAACCGAGGAAAAATTTACAACAACATACTCGTATGTGGTTGCAGCGGGCTAGGCAGGAGGCGCTAGCATTTAGCAGTAGCGGCACAGACAGTGTTCGCGCTGGCAGCAGCAACACCATTTATGTTGAGTGGTACTTGTTGCAAATATCGATTAAAGTGCCGCACGCGCTCGGACGCGTGTGTGTGATGCACACATTTAAATAAACATGTAGATATGTATGCAAAAGTGTTCGCCTTTACTTTAGACTTTAGAGACTTACATACATACATATTTATATGTATGCCCTATAACAGAATATACCCACGAATGTGCTATGAATTTTGTAACACATAGATGTATATACGAGTATATAAACAATCAGGGTGAGGAACTGAATCGATGGTCGTTTGTCTAAACGGCTGTCCGTCTGTACATACGCGAAGTAGTCCCTCAGTTTTTGAGACTTTGAAATTTTGCAGCCATCTTTTTCTCCCCAAGAAGCTGCGCATTTGTCGGGACTACCGTTATCGAACCACTATAGGATATACTTTTAGATCAAAACCAAGTTCTTGTATGGAAATTTTTATAATTGTGTAGGGTGTATTTATATAGTATACGTTTTTTGCTGCTTTTGCTGTTATTGTTGTAAATCTACATTTTTTCTCAATTCCATCAGACAATGGACGCATAACTATAAATATACTTGTGTGTGCAAACGCTGACAACAAGTGGGCCAATTGACTAAAGTGTTAATAGAAGTGCAAAGTGCTTGCTTTTGTGCGGGTGCGTGTGTGTGTGTTTGCGTAGGCTTCTGCTAATGATGCTTAAATGGCAAATGACTTGAAGTGTCCTTGATAGTTAATAACTTTTTAATTTCTAAGCTTCATTTTTTTCCCGGTTGTTTCCGTTGATCATACGCACCGCCGTACCGACCGTTTAAGTTGACTTTTTTTCATAATTAAATTTTTTATTCTAATACGCGTTTATTCCACATTTTAAAGCTTTTTGCGTTTATTTGCAGATCAAATTTAAGATTCCTTTACCGCCCGGAGTCACAACAACAACTCTAATACCAAAACTAATACGCACCAAAGATGTAAAGCAGCTGCAGGATGGCAGTGCGCAGCCAACAAAGCCTAAATTAACGGTAAATATTAATTTACATAATTCGTTTATTGTCATGGTTATGTAAAGCGCACTTGATTAGATCCGCTTTTGGGGATTTAGAGATTTTTGAATTTTCAACTCCGTTCTTTCTATTCTATACTTTCCATTTTTATTTTGGGTTTTTTTTAACGCATAAACTTAAAAGACTTTGCACCGTCACTACAGTATAGAACAGTAAAAGACTTTCCGAAAATTCGAGATCCTATTCTTCCAGTCTACGCTTTTTTGAGAAGGCACCGGTGTCTCCCACTACCTATGTAGGTGACTCTCGCTGCTTGATGTGATGTGTTTTAGAAGTCACAAAATGGCTTCAAGGGATATTGGCTGCCAGCTGGCTCTATATAAGTAAAGCAGGCACCGTGCCTGGCCAGTGCTTGGGTGACTCTCCCGCCGCGATGTTATGTGATTTAAAGTCACGCCGTAAATTCGCGGGAAGCTGGCTGCCAGCT
>NW_017537423.1:24032-35082 GCF_001853355.1 Bactrocera latifrons
AAAGCAAGCACCGTGCCTGGCCAGTGCTTGGGTGACTCTCGCGCCGCGATGTTATGTGATTTGAAAGTCACCGGGTAAATTCGCGGGAAGCTGGCTGCCAGCTGTCTCTATATAAGTAAAGCATGCACCGTGCTTCAAATCGCGCATAGTCTCAAAGAACATTAGGTTAGATTACGTAAGGTTAATCGGGTATGCTCGTAAGACCATAAACCGGTTTTGGTCCTTGACGGGAATAGCATTAGTAGCGTTTAAATCAAATTTTTTACGAAGGCCTCTTTTAATATCCTTAAAATTTTAGTCAGCAGTTCTCTTGGTGCGCTAAAGTGCCACGCTGAAATTTTGCACTAATATTTTTTTCTCTTTTGCATAGAAATGCCTCAACACACTGGACTTAACATCGCTGGGCGTTGGATCGTGTTGCGGCACTGGTATGTACCTGGTTGCGGGTATGGTGGCGAAAAATCTCGCCGGACCCGGTGTGATCATTAGTTTTATCATTGCAGCGGTGGCAAGCATTTTTTCCGGTAAGAAAACGCACAACCCCAACAGCACACAAAATTTAAAATATCGTTCGGGCTTCTTTTAGGGGCCTGCTATGCGGAGTTCGGCGTACGCGTGCCACACACTTCCGGTTCAGCTTATATGTACTCATATGTAGCGGTGGGCGAGTTTGTAGCGTTCATCATTGGCTGGAATATGATATTGGAATATTTAATAGGTAAGCAAAGCACGAGATTTAAATTCTCGTAACTCCAAGAATGCGTTTCATTTAGTTTAATATTGAATAAACTGAATTATTGTTCTCTAACAGGAACAAGTGCCTGTGCATGTGCTTTAAGTTCGAGTTTCGATTCACTAACCGGCGGGGCAATAGCGAACTCAATTGGTGATACAGTCGGCACCATATTCGGTAAGACTTAAATGCATCCGTTTCCAATATGATTTTAGTTGTACTCATTCGATTTTATTAGCACTTAAAACTAAACGAAATTTTATCATAACTACCAAATCTGACTCATCCACCACTAGGTAAGCCACCCGATTTTATAGCATTCGGCATAGCGTTGATTATGACCTGCGTATTGGCGATGGGGGCGAGTAAATCGGTGATATTTAATCACACATTAAATGCCATAAATCTGGCGACATGGGTATTCGTGATGGCAGCCGGTTTATTTTATGTTGACACCAGCACTTGGACGGAGCATCAAGGCTTCTTGCCATATGGCTGGAGTGGTGTAAGTTGCAAAAAAAAATGATGGCTTATAAAAAATCAATCATTGCAAGAAATGTAGGATTTTAATGTGCTTATGCTTTTACATCCTATTACAGGTGTTCTCGGGTGCTGCGACCTGCTTTTATGCTTTCATCGGTTTCGATATTATAGCCACCACCGGTGAGGAAGCGCACAACCCACAAAAGAGCATACCGAAAGCAATTGTTGGCTCACTAGTGATCGTTCTGTTTGCGTATGTGAGCGTTAGTTTAGTCTTAACACTAGTTGGTAAGCCTCTTACATAATATTTGCTGACTTTGTGTCGAATGATTCAACTTTCATTTGCTTGCAGTGCCCTACGATCATATTAGCGCGGGCGCAGCGTTGGTTCAAATGTGGTCTTATGTGGGCGCACCGAAATGTCGCGCCATTGTCGCTGTGGGCGCCACCGCTGGGCTATCCGTGGCAATGTTCGGCTCTATGTTTCCCATGCCACGCGTGATTTATGCAATGGCGCAAGATGGGCTCATATTCAGGTACTGTAGATGCACTGATACATTATGCAATTGGAGTCATGCTTTATCTTTTTATCTTTGCACGCTCTCCAGGCAACTCTCACAACTATGGCAACGCACGAATGTGCCGGGTTTGGCGACCATTGGCAGCGGTATTGCAGCTGCGCTAGTTGCGCTCACGGTGCGTTTGGAGATACTCGTTGAAATGATGTCCATCGGCACACTGCTCGCCTACACGCTGGTCTCCACCTGCGTGCTAGTGTTGCGCTATCAACCGCACAGCACATCGCTGGTCGAGCTGCTGCCAGCACAGCTGCGCACACCGCTGGCGCCGGGCACGGCAACGGATCCGAGCGCTACCACCGCCGAAGTGTTGCCGTCGAACAAATTAACAATAAAACGCGTTACGCGTGGCATGTCCGATTCTGATGACTCGTTCATCGATGAGAGTCCAGAGGGCTATCTAGGACGCGATGATCAATTTCTCGTGTCCGATCGTTCGGAGAACAAATTCTATGGTAGCGTGCATGGTGCGCCAACTGGACCGACTGGTCAAGCAACCGCCTTCGATACCATGGGTCTAAATTTCGTATCGCGCAAAATACACGATTATGCGTACCTATGTCCCGGTTTCTTTCCATGGATCAATCCTGGCCAAGCCACGGCGGAAAGTGGTATGTATGCATTTCCTTTGTTGCTTTTAGTCATGTAACTGTACTGAATAGTGTCTTAAAATCTTCACATAATTTTAGCACAACATTTACTCATAGACTCTTCGAAATTGTTGCTTTTTTATTATTATCTATATTATTTTCACAAACAGGCATGTATGTCACGAAACTTGTTGGAATCATGTTCGGTCTCATATTCTTCTTGGATCTGTTTGCGGCCATTGGCTGGTCCGGTGGCTTCGCCGCATTCATTTATTTCATTTTGTTCATTGGCATATTTGTGATACTATTAATTATATCAAGACAACCACAAAATAGGTAAATAATATTACTTATTTGCATTAATTTATTCCCAACGCAAACAAACACGCACACACAAGTACCAAATGTTTCAATTCAATTCTTCTTATTTCATTTATCCTAGATATGCGCTCGCATTCTTAACGCCGGGACTTCCATTTATTCCAACAATTGCCATAACCGTTAATATTTATTTAATATTTAAATTAAGCATACTCACCTTAGTTAGATTCACCATATGGATGACTCTGGGTTTCATCATGTACTTCTACTATGGCATAACGCATAGCACACTCGAACAGACGACTGATGAGATAGAACTGCATGTCGATAAGGACTATGTACGTGCACTAGAAAGAGAAAAACAGAACAATAAAAATAAATATCAATTTTTTAAATAATTTTTTGCAGAGTAAAAATGTTGAGGAAAAGGCCGTGTGGGATCAGCCAACGTATATGAATCAAAGCAATGAGCCTGTTTGGGCTACAAAGGATACACGGGCAAAACAGACAACAGCAACAACAAGTGAGTTTGACTAGAAAAAAGAAAACGTTGAACTGAGTCGTTCTAATCAAATTCGTCAAAAGAAAACACGTTCGTCTGTCTGCCTATGTAAAGTATTATATGTATATAGGCAAACTAGTCCCTTAACTTTTGAGAAATCGATCTAAAGTTTGCTGCTCATTCGTCGGTACCACCAATATCGAACCACTATAGCATATAGCTGACATATAAACTGACAAATCAAAATCAAGTTCATCTACGGAAAAAATTTTTATTTAACAAAATATCTATACGAAATTTGTTATGGATTATTGTTCAAAGCAGCGTTACAATATCAGTTTAGATCGGACCACTATAGCATATAGAAACCCAACAAACTAAGCGCTTAAAATCAAATTTTTGTTTGGAAAACGTTCCGATTTGTGAATCATGTTTTCGCTACACAAGTTAATGTTTTTATTTTTTATTTTTTGTAAATTAAAATTTTCTATGTCTTAATTTCAGAACGCTCCAACACAAATTATTCCAAAGCAACCGAAAGCAATTCCTCAAAACAACCACAAACAAAAAATTCCACTAGTACAAGAAATACAACAGCGAATTCCACAACAGCAACAACAGGTAGCGATGGCAAATTCACCATGTTCATCGATGAGACGCAATTCCCCACGTGGGATGATTAAAAGTAGCAGACAAAAGTAAAAACTAAATGTATTTAATTAGTAATATTCCAACTAAACGAAAATATAAATAATTTACGAAAGTTCGAAGGATTTAGAAAGGAGAAAATGCACTAGGTCTGTATTATACACGCGTAAACAATAAGAATGAGTTAAAAAAATAATAATAATAGTAAAAAAATTTAATAAAAAATTATTAATACTTAAAAATTGTTATAATATTAAAGAAATTAGTAAAAAGTAAATGAAAACAAATATATGCAATGAGTGCAATTTCAGTTTGCGATTGTGAAAGAAAAAAAATTTTGTGATTCCTTTTTCGAGTTCTTAACGCAGGAGCTTTAAGTCTCATAAATGTATATAGCGTCAAGTAATTTACAATAACAAAAAATGTTGTCTCTTATACACATCTAGATGTGTATAAGAGACAGGTATTATACACGCGTAAACAATAAGAATGAGTTAAAAAAATAATAATAATAGTAAAAAAATTTAATAAAAAAAAAACATTTTTTGAAAAAAAAAATTTGAAAAAAAKWTTAYGTACCTGTCTCTTATACACATCTAGATGTGTATAAGAGACAGATATTGAAATATGTTTAAAAAAAGTAATTAAAGACGCAGTAGTTATAAACATAAATATTACATACATACATACATATGAGAAATCCATAAAAAATATTATATTTATATATTATACATATATACATACATATATATATATATATATAAATATACTTGAAACGTACAAGCGTGCATACATTAGTGTATGTAAATGCATTATTGCATGCAATTCTTATTAAAAATTAACGTTAAACAATTTTTTTAAATTAAAAAAGATATGTGAATAATTGAAATTATAAATTTTACTAATTAAATTAATTTATTGACACAACATAGCAGCATACAACAAACATAAGCCGTGAATGTATGCAAAAAATCAAAGAAAAAAATTATTTGTAGTTATATAAATCAATAGCGCATTGATATGAAGAGAAAGCATGGTAATTGTTGTACATAAGACATATTATGTAAACATGCATACATACTATACAATCGCTATGAACAAATTTTTTTTTTAATTAATTAATTTTTCATACGCAATTTCAATTCTAAAATATATATACATACATATGTACATACACATTTCGATAACAAAAATATATGTACATACACGTATAGTTAAACTTTCAATACTGTGTTTTACTAACTTTACTGTTTGTGTAAATACTTAATTTTTATCTCTCAGTACATAAATATGTAAATAAAACAAACATTACATTCTTATTGTTAACCTTAACGTGCTGTTGTTACAAAATCTGTAAAAAAATTAATAACTTTAAATTTCTTTATTGCCATAACTATTATATATAACGAAATCTTACAAATATAAGTAGTTAAAATATATATCATTGCAAATTTAATAAACAAATATTTGTTTATTAACAAAGCAGGCAACGCGTACCAAAGCAAAGTATGAAAACTAAGTACCAAATATGAAGGAAATAGCTAAAAACTTTAAAACAACAAATAAAAACTAATTGTAGCATAAAAAATAGTTAATACAAAATAAAAATAAATATTAAACTGAAAACAATAAATAAAAGCCAGTTCGTTTGACCCCGAATATACCTCCTTTTCATTAATAAAAAAGAGTATATGTGCAAACCAAAAACAAAAATAAAAAATATCATTTGTTAAAGAGATTACATATACATATATGAAATTCTGCGTTTATGTACACGTAATTGTTAAGCAACTTTATATTATTATTAATTTTAAGCCATTACTACGCAGTATAATTTCGATTTACGAAAAAAACGCAATTTTCTTATAATATCTAATATATAGTTTTGTATATAAAATCCAACACTTACCATTTATTAAAACCGTTAAACGCTTGGCAAATCCTAAATGAAAAAAAAAAATATTTTTGTGCTAAAACGAGAAGATAATACTGAAATTTCTACCTACGTAATTAATTCACACACTTTTATACTATGCTCTTTAAAACATACATAAAATTTGCTTACTAAATTATAAAATCAATTTTTTTATATAAATATTAATAAATACACCTATGTACGTACATATGTATGTACTTTTTAGTTTTTTTTTTTTTTTGTTTGGATGGTTGAGACGCAATTTCGTAGCGATCAAAGCCATTGGGTCAGCTTTGATCTATGGAATTGTGGGCAATGACAAAATTTTACACATAACTTTGATTTGAATTTACTTAAATAAATAAACATAAGAATTTTCACTGCTGCAATTAAATGTTTATATACAAATTTAATATAGATTTTTTAAGCGCTATATACATATACTAGGCACGTACATTACCGGTTACGGCATTCTCTTTTATATGTATATATTTACTTTTATAGTTATAAAAATCTCCACAAAATGATTTGGTATTAATTTCATTTTGATTAATACGAACAAAAAATTATGGAGTTAATGGACAAATTAAAATGTCACTTTGGCACTATTAATTATTTTTGAACATTTATTAGCTTTAAGAAATAGTGTATCATAAAATTTAATTGCAACTTGCTAACCAACTATACAAATATACATGTGTGGATATGTACGAGTTGTCCGTAAAAGGGTGCATATATGTACAACACTAAATGCACACGGATATACTAAGAGAAAATAAGAAGAAAAATTTCGCCATTTTACTGTTATTCTTGCATTTCTTTTTAAACAAAAATTTTATTAACAAAAAACAAGAGATTTGTTGATCAACTTAGCAAAAAATATTTATACAAATAGCAATAAAAAATACATGCATAACTGAAAGTATCAGCTGCAACACGTACCAAACGCAAACAAAACATATCTTTTTGGGCAAAAAGTAACGGAAATCTAGTGGTCTTATGTACGTAGATAGCAAAGAAAATGTTGAAAAATTTTAAGAAAATAGCAAACGAATTTCAACTGGACTAGAGATATTTACAACAAAAATTAAACTCAGAAAGGTGAAATAATTTGCTGCACTTTTCAGCAGTACCAATGTTTGGTTTGACAATGTACAAATATATTTTTTAACCACATTTAATATTTTTTTACTTCACTTTTTTTTGACAAAATTCAATATTATTGGTTTTTTGACTATATTTAATAAATTTAAAGTTGTGCACTGCTGCAGTTGCAGAAATTTTCTACTTACATTATTAACAGCTGTTGTACCACGCGTTTCGTAGAGGCTGCTTGCAAATTTAATATTTCCTTTGGTTATGTTGATACTAAAAACTGTTATGAATTTGAAAGCCAAAGCAGCCAATTACTTATAATGATTAAAATTTATATTAGCATGTATTATTTGCTTTTCCCGACAGACACACACTATCAAACACTTAATAAACATTTTTATGCCCACACGACACTTTGGAGTTTCTAATTTGCAGTTGCTAATAATACACTTCCGATTTAGTGGAAATACTGCGTAACACAATTTTACGTTAAAATTTCGTTACTTTTACACATATTATTTCTATTTCTTAATCAACTTAATATTTACACGCACTTCAGTTGAAATTCTAAGCAAACGAAAAGGTCGAGTATAATTTGTAACGGACCGCCAATAACAGTGATGACAAATAGAAATGAGCCACTAAACACAGCGCAGACTAAACAGTGCAAATATCGATAAGTACACGATGAAATTCTTCACTAATTCATACTACATTTCAAATAGCTGCTAATGAATACTTGACACATCTACAAAAAAGTCGTTCGCAAAAAGCACTTTTAACAATTTTGTTCTTCCATAGCAGAACAATTTGAAATGCTAAATGCTCTGGGAGCAAAGCCGGTACCACCTAAAAAACGAAACATATAACTGAGGAATTATAACTATCTACACTTAATAAATCTACAATTTTATTGAATTTGCTAATAAAATCGAAAACTTATATATAATTAAAAGGCGAAAAGTCGCGTTTGAAAATATATCAAGTTTGCAAAGTTCACTTCAAATAATTGCAACTGGAAATAGTATTTTTCGATCTTTTATTTTTATAATAATTTAATTTTTCAATTGTATATCCTCCTGGGACAGGCAAAAGGAATGACAGCGGTTTAAAAACTTAACGATAATCACAGTAACTAATGAAATTGCTGAAAAAAGATTTCAAATAGCCATTACATTAAGACATAGTGTCGATGTATAAATGAGAAAAATCTGGAAATCCCACTACTGCAAGAAAACTATTTATAGCAAGAAATGTGAAACTATTTTTGAAAAACGTAACGTAATATATTGAAGAAATAATTAAGCGTAAAAAACAGTTGTTACATAGATAAAATACAAGCTGCATTATATTAATTTTAATGTTTTTCTGCTGAAATGAATGTACTTAGGTTTTGATTTATTTCAAAAGACTGAATTATTGAAATTGTTATTGTAACGCGCCACTGTATAATTTAACAGCAATATTGAGACAAAAATTGTAGTAGAAATTTAAATAACCTATACAAAGTTTGAAAATATTGGCAAATAAACGTAAAACAAGCGAAATAAAGTGGAATCAGTAAATGATATGTATGTTCTTGAAATATTATACTAACAAATAATAAAATAAAAAAACTTTACTTAATTGAAATTTAACAAATTTTAATACTACTTATACATTGCAATTGGATTCTATTGTATTACAGTCAAAATGGAAAATTTATGCAGTTTAATGTTAAAAGCTAACGCATATATTGACTTAAAAATACAAACTAACATAAAAAACAAATAGTTAAAAAATATTTAACAGAACAACTTATGTAACTTACCTATTTAACAACAAAAATAAAGAAGAAAAAATTACCAATAGCAAAAATATTAAGGAAATTAGTAACTTGTTATAAAATATACAAAACAAATATTCATTGAACAAGTTCTTAAACAAAAATGAAATTAAATGAGAACGTGCAACTCATTAACGTACATTTTTCTTCATTTGATTTATGTGTTTATCACTCTGAATGAGATTTAAATCATTAAATACCTAAATTACTATTTAAAAGTAAAAAAAAAAATTAAAAAAATAAATAAAAAAATTTGTTAGCTAACATTAATAGTTGTCTTTTTATTCTATAGTTATTAAGAACTAAAAATGACAGCTAAAACTTCACATTTTTCAATTATTATATAAATAAATTTATTAAATTTAAAGGGCTTCGTTTTTGATAACAAAGTTAGTTTCCTTTTTAATCTGACTTTTCATTTCCTTTTCCTAAAATCGATATAAAACCATTTATCGATATATTCTCTCCACAGAATGACAGTACTCATACAAGACAGCATACAAATATACGCTTATACGTATTAAACACAGCTCGAAAAATCATTACTTTTGCATTGTTGGAAAATTTTCGTGACTGCATTAAAAAGAGCATTAATTCTCAATTAAACAAGGTAAAAATACAAAAATTATACAATATGTGCGGAATAATACAATAAAAACAGTTTATATCACGAAATTATTGAAATGTGTAAAAAATACTAGTAAATAAAGTTTACAATCATACGCCCCTTTACCGAAAAAGTGAGACTTCGCTTACACTGAGTGACACATATTTATGCATGTGCACACGTACATACGTATCTAAATTTTTGTATACGCTCAGCGATAGACGTGCCGGAAGATATTGATTAAAAGCAAATGAAATTTAATTAAAAATTATTATATTAATTAGCAAGCTTAATTATTTGGTTTCGCGCTCTCTTTCTGCAGTTAAACGCAATTCGTAAGACAACATGACTGACTCCAAGTATTTTACAACTACTAAGAAGGGTGAAATCTTTGAACTCAAATCCGAGTTGAACAATGACAAGAAAGAAAAGAAAAAGGAAGCGGTAAAGAAGGTATAGTCAAATAGCAAACATACTGATACACAAATACTTAATATTTCCTGTCAATATTTAAGGTCATCGCCAGCATGACGGTGGGCAAAGATGTATCGGCGCTATTTCCCGATGTCGTCAATTGTATGCAAACAGATAATTTGGAGTTGAAAAAATTAGTATACTTGTATTTAATGAACTACGCCAAATCGCAGCCGGATATGGCAATAATGGCTGTTAATACTTTTGTGAAGGTAGATATTTAGTTGTAAACAAGACAAGGTTATTACATTTTAGTTACTATGCAGGATTGTGAGGATTCCAATCCACTCATACGCGCATTGGCTGTGCGCACCATGGGCTGTATACGTGTTGATAAAATCACCGAATATTTATGCGAACCACTACGCAAGTGCTTGAAAGACGAAGATCCTTACGTGCGCAAGACAGCTGCTGTATGCGTCGCCAAGTTATATGATATCTCTTCCTCAATGGTAAATGCAAAATATATTTATATTTTATATGCAAATTACTAATACACGTACATTAGGTTGAGGACCAAGGCTTCTTGGATCAGCTTAAAGATCTGCTCTCTGATTCAAACCCCATGGTTGTGGCTAACGCCGTTGCCGCGTTAAGTGAAATCAATGAGGCTAGTCAGTCTGGCCAACCGTTGGTCGAAATGAATTCAGTAACTATCAATAAATTACTCACAGCACTTAATGAGTGCACCGAATGGGGACAAGTGTTTATACTCGACTCGCTGGCCAATTACAGTCCCAAAGACGAGCGTGAGGCGCAGTCTATTTGTGAACGTATTACCCCACGTTTGGCACACGCCAATGCGGCAGTGGTTTTGAGCGCTGTAAAAGTGCTCATGAAACTGTTGGAAATGCTTTCAAATGATAGCGACTTCTGCGCAACGCTCACAAAGAAATTAGCGCCACCATTGGTTACACTGCTCTCGTCAGAGCCTGAGGTACAGTATGTTGCTTTACGTAACATTAATTTGATTGTGCAGAAACGGCCCGACATACTTAAGCACGAGATGAAAGTATTCTTTGTCAAATACAACGATCCCATTTACGTGAAATTGGAAAAACTTGACATCATGATACGTTTGGCTAATCAAACCAACATTGCCCAAGTGCTGAGCGAGCTGAAGGAGTACGCTACAGAGGTGGATGTAGATTTCGTGCGCAAAGCAGTACGTGCCATCGGACGCTGCGCCATTAAAGTAATTATAATTTATTTTGGTTTTAGTTTTTTTTTACAGTACTTTTTAAATAATTTTTTTGTATATTTTTTTTGGTTTTTTTAA
>NW_017537423.1:35151-37279 GCF_001853355.1 Bactrocera latifrons
TTTTTTTTTTTTTTTTTTTTTTATTTTTTTTTTGTAAATAATTTAATATAAATTTTTTCTCGTCACTTTAAGGTTGAGCCGTCGGCTGAGCGCTGCGTTTCCACGCTACTCGATCTGATTCAAACCAAAGTCAACTACGTGGTCCAAGAGGCAATTGTCGTCATCAAAGACATCTTCCGCAAATACCCGAATAAATACGAAAGCATTATCAGCACATTATGCGAAAATCTCGATACACTAGATGAGCCAGAGGCACGTGCCTCTATGGTTTGGATCATTGGCGAATATGCCGAACGTATTGACAACGCTGACGAGCTGCTCGATAGTTTCTTGGAAGGCTTCCAAGACGAAAATGCACAAGTGCAACTGCAGCTGCTCACCGCCGTCGTCAAGCTGTTCTTGAAACGCCCATCTGATACACAAGAGTTGGTGCAGCATGTGCTTTCATTAGCAACGCAAGACTCCGATAATCCTGACTTGCGTGATCGCGGTTTTATATACTGGCGCCTGCTGTCAACCGATCCAGCTGCGGCCAAAGAAGTTGTCTTGGCTGACAAACCGTTGATTTCGGAAGAAACTGATTTGCTTGAGCCTACGCTATTGGACGAGCTGATCTGTCACATCAGCTCATTGGCTAGCGTGTACCACAAACCCCCCACGGCATTTGTTGAGGGACGCGGTGCTGGCGTACGTAAGTCGCTGCCAAATCGTGCACAGACAGCCGGCACGGCCGAGCCGGAGACTGGTGGCGAAGCTATGGTTATACCGAATCAGGAATCGCTGATTGGAGACTTGCTATCTATGGACATTAATGCGCCCGCCATGCCTGCGGCTGCGCCAACCACCAGCAATGTTGATCTGCTAGGCGGCGGTTTGGATATTTTGGTAAGCATATAAGTTTCTTTTACATGAAATTATTCTATAAAATATTGACTTTATCACCGTTACAGCTTGGCGGCGGTCCAACCGAACCCGCAGCTGGTGGCGCTAGCAGCCTGCTTGGCGACATCTTCGGTCTGTCCGGCGGCGCACTCACTGCAGGCGTGCAAATACCGAAAATCGTTTGGCTACCCGCCGAAAAGGGCAAGGGACTCGAAATACAAGGCTCGTTCTCGCGTCGCAACGGTGAAATTTTTATGGATATGACACTAACCAACAAAGCTATGCAGCCAATGAGTGGTTTTGCCATACAATTGAACAAAAACAGCTTTGGCTTGATGCCTGCCTCACCCATGCAAGTGGCACCATTGCCACCAAACCAGACCACTGAAGCCACGCTGCCACTAGGCACACATGGACCGGTGCAACGCATGGAACCATTGAATAATTTACAAGTTGCTGTCAAGAACAACATAGACATATTCTATTTTGCTTGTTTAGTGCATGGTAATGTGCTCTTTGCCGAGGACGGCCAGCTGGATAAACGTGTGTTCTTGAACACCTGGAAGGAGATACCCGCTGCCAATGAGGTGCAATACAGTCTAAGCGGTGTCATTGGCACCACCGATGGCATTGCCTCGAAAATGACCACCAACAATGTATTTACCATTGCCAAGCGCAACGTGGAGGGTCAAGACATGCTGTATCAGTCGCTCAAATTAACCAACAACATTTGGGTGCTGCTCGAACTAAAGCTGCAGCCGGGCAATCCCGATGCTACGCTCAGTCTTAAGTCGCGCTCGGTGGAGGTGGCGCCCATGATTTTCGCCGCCTACGAGGCCATCATACGCTCACCATAAGCAGTCGGCGCGTGGAAATGAGCAGCATTAACAACACTTGCTAAAATTTAACGCATAAAATGCAACTAACTATGCAATTATTCAATTAAAAATTTATGCAAATATCGAAATATAAGTATTCTAATGCAGCGCAAATTTATTCCCCAATTATAATGTTGTTTTCATAAATTGTTGTAAGCAGAATGTTACGAATTGCTAAAAATGTGAAATGTTAATCAAATTATAAAACGAATAACTAAAATATAAAAAATATACATACATATGTGGTCTGTCGAAAATTTGTTCCGAGTGAAACATTCCTAAGCATTAAAATTTAAAAACAATTGCGATTGCTTTAAAATATGGAAAAAAATATTAATATACATATATAATATTACATGTAAGGGCGT
>NW_017537423.1:38614-39969 GCF_001853355.1 Bactrocera latifrons
AATATTTATAAAATTTTTAAAATAAAATCAAAAACACTACAGCACACCAATTAAAAACAGAACATTTTTCTACTTTTTCTAATCCAAACAATAATTTAGTGATCAATAGGTTTACCACCTAGAGATCTTAAGACACCAGTACAATTCTTTTAATACGATACAATTTTGATAGATTACTCATATGTTAAATGCATGACAACCAATATGTTATATACTATTTATCATTCCTAATTGGCAATAAACATAATATTTCTAATACAAGTGATAAGATAAAGGATAATAAAATACTCTTTTTGTCTTATTTGCACAAAGTACGTGCAGTTATTTCACAGTTTATGGGAATTTGACGAAACAAATATGCATTATTTAAGTGACAGCTGTAGAACCTTCTATGTACATGTTGTATATATGCTTATGACCGTATATTTATAATCAGTTTCATTAGTAATACTATTTTGTTGTTGCAGTGACAAAAATAATCTCAATTTCATTAAAAAGCGGCATCAACATTCGCCATTCAATCATTTCACCATTCATGAATGCCAGCGATCGGTGTACTTTACTTGTTTACGTGGAACACAACTTTTCACATTAATTACATATCTATATTAGTGATAAACTGTTGTCTCGTAATTTGTTATTACATGATTATCTGCGTATGTGCTTTATACTGAAATTATACTAAGTATTCATGGAAAACATTAAAATTTATACTAAAAGCAAATAGTACATGATGAAATTCGCAAACAACTATCAACTGCATAATTAAGATGATTTAAATATGTGTTGAAAAACAATTTTTGTTGCTTAAAAATATATATTATTTATTATTTATGTTTGTAAAGCATTAATTTTAAATCATACATACATTAATAGCTGTCTCTTATACACATCTAGATGTGTATAAGAGACAGGTATGCACCACGATCTTAGTATGGGCTACTTAAATATACCTAAAACATATATGTATGTATGTATATTTTTTGTTTCTTTAGCAGAACGCAAGGCCACAGGAATTTAAAAAAATGTGAGTTACTGCAAAAATACAAACAAGTTTATTAAAAAATATATTTTTTAAGGAAACTATTAAACAATGCCACAGTTGGCATGGCGAAGCCATTTAGATCATCAATCTTTACCTAAAAGAAAAGTGGTAAATCATCTGTTGGTGAATAGAGTTAGACTATAATATATAAAACCAAGAGTTTTAATGAGATTACTTGATTTTTAGCTAATGTTATGAAATACAGAAAAATATTGTAAGACATAGCATTGGGTTAAATACAAGATGAATTACAAAGTAAAACAAAATGTATCAATAAATAGTAAAAGAAAAATAAAAAATGTTAAAAAAG
>NW_017537423.1:40009-68947 GCF_001853355.1 Bactrocera latifrons
CATACTATATCATTAAATAGAAAAAGTAAGTATTATCATCTGTTTAATTCGCATAAACACTAATTATTGAAAATCAATAAATATGTTATGCTTCGTATCATATAACTCAAAACAAACTGAAAAATTAAACAAAAAAATTTGTTTAAAACGAAAATAAAAATATTAAGTTATAAATTTTTACATAATTTGTTATTATAAGTCTTGTTTACAACTATAAAGCTGATTAAAATTTTAGGAGCATTTATCGCATAAATGTTTATATACATACATTTGTATGTACATATGTGTATACATGCGTTTATAGATCTACTATTAAAAATTTGATTACACATTATTTACTTTTCACCCGTATTATAAGAAAAAAAAAATTATAAAAACAAGAAAAAAACAATATTACACATTATTTATTTTTAAGCCGTATTATCTGAAAAATCTACAAAAAAAAAGGAGAAAAAGTAAAATAAGAAAAAAAAAAAAATAAGAAAAAAAAATTAAAATAAAAAAAGAAAAAGTTAAAAGTTAATTTAAAAGAGAAACAAAATTTAAAAATTAAGAAAAGACAAAAAAATACAAATTTTTTCAAAAAACGACGGAACACTAGAAAGCGTAAAAAACTCGCTTTACAAACATAAATTTTCATTTAGTTTGCATTAATTTATTACATTTGCTTGTTATGCTATAGTATATTATTGGTATAAACTATGCTTTGCAAATTAATATTTGTATATTTTTTTCGCTTTCATGATACTTATTTGCTTTTATACTTAGGTACGCGTACATTATTCTTAAGCACTTTATATATTTGTACGTGTATAGTGATAATCTCAGATTTTATGAAAGTTTATGAAAAAAAAATTTAAAATTGAATATAGATTTTTTGTTAAAATTGGACGTAAACGCTGAATAATTGCTTCGAAAAATCAAAATCATATTTTAAGGTTACATTTGAAAAAAAAAAATCATATGAATAAAATTAATCGCCCTACATTAATATGTTCAAAAAATTAAAAAAATATGCGTTTTTAAAACTATTTTACACTTAAAACTTAAAATGATTGCCAAGTATTTAACCATAATGTCAAATTAATACTATCGAGTAAGCATTTAGCCTTTAATAATTTAAAAATAAAACATTAAAAAGGTTACAGTGAACTTTTAAATGAACTAAATCATAAAACTGTAAGCAAATCGGATTGAAATGCATTACAGCGTCACTTCAACTGCCAGAAAATGTTTTTGCTGCCCTCCCAAACGTTTAAGGTTAGAGTTCAACACACGCCACTGCATATGTATATATATATATTTTACCTGCATTATTTGTATAGCAAAATACAAAATCGAATTTCGTAGAGCTACAAACACAGTATTTTGTTGTTGTTTACATATTTTATGCTGCACATGCATTTGACTGCATTTGTTAACCTTCTAATGCCTATGCTGCTGACCGAATTCATTCATTTCACGTTGTGTCACATAGCCCATGAGACGCGGTTTAGTATCAGTTTGCTCTGGCCTGTGTGCTGTAGGCGCGCCCTGTGTCGGCGTTAGTTTGCCCAGCGCATCCAATGTTGTGTAACCGCTGAAATTCGTTATATTGGCATTGTGTAACGGCGAGTGCGAGTCCCTGGCGCTCGGCGTGTTAAGGAGTAATGCTTGCAAAGTGCTTGGTTGCACGTATGCGCTGTTGGATTGGCTGCCAGCAGCCGCTCCAGACGTTTGTGCTTTATCATCGGCACTTGTGTTGGTGTTAACTGAGATTGCTGGCGGTAGTGTTGTTGCTGCACCCATAGCCTTTGGCTTATGTGCCTCAAGACTATCAACAGTTATATAACCGTTATTATTGCCAGCTGTGGCTTTCGGCTGCTGTTTCTGCTCCGTCCACATTGCAGGTGCTGCGCGCAAATCACTTGCATTTATATAATCGTTCTTCGAACCTGCTTCAATGCCGCTTCTGCCTACTTGTGGAGGTTGCGCCCAAGCGCTGGGCGTGTTTAAAGCTGTGGCCTTTATGTAGCCACTATGGCCGACGGATTCATTTGCACTCTGTGCCGCTACTGTTGTTGCTAGTGAGTTTTGCGTTAGCCACTGTGGCAGCGCGGTCGGGCTAATGTAACCGCTGAAATCGTTGCTTGGTGTCGCAGTGCTCTTTTCCGTTGCTGCCGCAATTAACGTATTCGCTTGCACATAGCCGTGCGTGCTGGGTTGTGCAGTTACTGTGGTGTCTGCTGGTAATGGCGCCTTTGGCTGCATCCATCCATGCAAGTTGTCCGCCATCACGTAACCGCCAAGCACACCACCGGTTTGAACTTGCGCAGCTTGCACGTAGCCAGTAGGCTCCTCGGCTATGCGCTGTAACGGTACTGCATCCTGTGCGCCCAGTTCGCTGTTAGCGCCACCACTACTACTTGTGCTGTCTATCAGGGAGTCAGCCGAACTTTCAGAGTTCAAGTAATCGCGCTTGTGATAGGCCAAATCCTCCTCGCCACTTTCATTTTCTGAAGTCTGTGTTTCCGCCAGCGCGCTAATACTACGTCCGAAATGCAGACCTCCACTCATGTAACCCAAGTCATTCTGTTGTCTGCTTAACAGGTGATGCTCCTCGATGTGCAATCGTTCGTTGCTGTCGGCGAGCGGCTGAACGTTGACGGCACCAATACCACTACCGTTGACTATGTTTCTGTTGTAACCGTCGCCGCCACCGCCATTCCGCTCTTTCGTGAGGTAGGCGTCCACCAGCGCAGCGGGCAGCGTGCATTGTATATCACTCATCATTTTCCATTTTTTCGTTGCGAAGAACATGAGCGCCATCAGCATCAGCGATGTGCAGACAATCATTAAGGTGATAACGGTAATTTTTCCTAGCTGTCTCTGTGAACAACCAAAACTTGTCAGCTGATACCAGTCCGATTTATACAACAAATAATTGTCTTTTTTGTGATATTGCATCAGTGCAGCCTTTTCCCGTTCCACATCCGCTGCATTGTCAGTACCGACACATGCAAATTCATCGTTGTATTCGTAATTATTTGCATCGGGATCGAATTCGGTTTGGTATGCAATCACATCCTTCGGATTCACTTCGTTATTCTTGATCAAGCCCGCATTGATCGCACGCACTTCTACATTGGTTTGATAGTCCGGATCGGGGCAGGCGGGCACACGCAGCACGCAACTATTACCGAATACAACGGCTATGCGACGACGTTCGACATAATCACCGCGCAGCACGGTTACGGCGACCTCATAGTAATCCACGCGACCGCCAGGCTGGCTGGGCCGCAACCACTTCAACTGCACTTTATTGTTACGTGTTATTGTTTCGGAGTAAGCCATTTTAGAGGGGGCTAGTGAAAGAGGGTATTATTCAAATGGTGAACAGGGAGATGGTGATAGATATTATATTTTTTGAGTAAAAATTAAAAAATTAAATATGTATAAAAAGTTTTTAGCTATACAAAATATACGCAAACAAAAATATTACCTAAAAAACAAGACAAAATAAAAAATTTAAAACAATAAAAAATTAATTTAAATACCTAAGATTTAGATACAATTTTTAAAAAATTTTAGATAACATTTTTTTCTCCTTTTTGTTGAAATAAAATAAAATTATGCATATTTAAAAACTTAATTGGAATCAATTAAATTTTAATTTCATCAAAGAAATATTCTATAGTGTAAACTTACCGCTCATATATGTTGTGAAGTGAATATCATTGCTGTGATTGGACTTGTACCTTGTGACCGCGATAACAAACACTTTATATGAGGTAAAACTGGTGAGATTCTCCAAAACGAAACTGATCTTGTCGGCGTGATCCAAGCGCGAGGCATTAACTATAAATTCCTTATTGTTTAGCTTGACTATATACTGACGTATATAACCGTTGGCTTCACTAGGCGCCAGCCAAGTGATTTTTGCACTTTTATTTGTTAGCTCGGTCACTTGTAATTGCCGTGGTGGCGATGGTGCCGCTTCGAATGTACGCACCAGTAGTTGGTCATTCGGTTTGCCTGCCTTTACGTTGGAGAACATAAACATTTCCAAACGATACAGCGTAAAGGGTTTTAAGCCTGTTATATTAAACTTATTCCAATTCTTATCGATTGTTATTATAGTCGGGTCGCTAACACAAGCAGCCCTTTCAGCTGGCACAGTCTTGGCGCTGCTAAATGGCTCAAACAGAACACTCTCTACAGTAGCAGGTGTTATGCTGTCGGTATCTGGTGTATTCGCCACCTCGCAATAGGTTAGATTGTAGCCGCTTAAAATTGATGGGCAAACTGTCTTCGAGCTCCACTGCACGCGCAATTCCGTGGCGGAGATGAATAAGATTTCAGGTTCCATTGGTTCAAAATCGGCATTCACATCTACACTGCAAGACGTCCAATGCATGCCGGTATTATAATCAATATAATTAGCGGATACAGCTAGCGTTAACGAGTGATCATGTTCGGCCGATTGTGGTTCCGTAGCAAAGCGTTGCGTTTTGCTGCTCACTTGACGGAAGTGTATTGAACCCTATTCGTTTGGAGTAAAATAGAGGTTATGGAAATTTAATTTTTGTTTATTTTATTAATGGCACTTACTCTGCAATCTGTTGGCATGGCCAGTTTTGAATAACACCAATACACCGTATAATTTTGTAGACCTTCCTGCGCTTGTGGTGGCAACCAGGTTAGCGTATAGGAACGATTTGTCTCATGATAGACATTATGTATGGAGTGTGGTGTATAGTGCTTGGCTAATCTGCTCGCCTGTGGGTATATGGTAATGACATTAGCTGTAGAGGATTCCCCCATATGATTGCGACTGCTTATCTCGAAAGTATAGTGCAAATCATTGTGCCATTCGAAAATAGCAAAATTTGCCTCTTGTTGTCGTGGCAGCAGTGCTCTGTAAACAATTTAGCGCATATTTTGTATTTTATTTCGGTTTAAATTAAAACAAAATTTTGGTTTTCATAAACATTTTTTTTTTTAGAAAATTGAAATGTGAACAAATTTCTTGAAATACACAAAAATTCCTCATGACCCAAGAATGATAGAATATTTCGGTTCGGGTTAATAACAATTTTCAATGTTCCTTTGAATCGTTTGTTATGCAAAATTATAAAAAAAATTATCTACACATATATCTAAACATAAACATCATTCTTTCTTAAAAACGTGCACATACGAGTATATGATTATAAAATTTTTGTTTATGCAGCAAAATAGATATTACTAGTGTTTAGCGCTTGAAGCCCCATATCTACAACGATTGTTACGCAGACAATTAGCAAATTTAAATAGAAATCAAATACACCATTACAAAACAAAATGAGTAAAACAGCCGAGCGCAAAATTAAGCAACTATAAGTACATACAAAACACATAAGCACATATATTTTGTAACACTTAAACAATTAATTCTTGGGAAGCACAGACAGTTTGGCACATTGCTTAGCCAGCAAGTATTTTGTTTTCTCTTTAATTGTGGTTATTTTTTTATTTAGACTTCTTTTCATCAGCACATACACAAATACAGACATGTATAACTTATAATTATACATTGCAGAAAATATTATATTTTAAGCCGAAACGAGCTTTTTTGTTGTATTAGTCAAGTTCTAATATTATATTATTAAAAAAGCATATTCCCAGAAATATCTCATGCAATGCCTTTGACCTACTGATATGAGAAAAATACTTTAATTGCTCAATGCTTTTCAAATACATTAATTGTTTACTGCTTATCAATTTGAGTGAAATAATCAAATCTTTAATGCAATCTACTCTAAGAGTAAAGGAACTAATTTTGATTTGAATATTTCCTTTTCCGCTGTTATAAGGAACAAAAACAATCAATATGTAGAAACAATTTCTCATCCATTAAGCACGTTTAATCTATTTACATTAACTGATAAGAAAAGGCTCGCAACTAGCGTAATAATGTATGATTGAATGTACTTAAACGTCAGTATGACAATCTGTTTATTTACTTTCTTATCAACTGTTGAGAATTACTTTACAGTTAATGTGAAGTTTTAATTGTAGGTGTTACAATTTCTATATAAAATACTTACTTTCTATATAAATACTTACAGTCACTTAAGTGGTTAACAAAAGGAAATAAGAAACGTGCAATAAATACAAGTTTACCTCGTTTGGTCATTGTCGCGCTTTTCCAAAGCGCGTATTATGTACGTAAAATTGTCGCCATTCTCCTCCCATTTCTCTAATTGCTCCCAATACAGCCGTACTTCGGTTTCCAGTGGATTTATATAAAAACCGCCATTATCGGTGCGTGGTGGCCTATCTGGCATACGAGGTTTAGTACGGAAACGACACTTAAACGTTTGACTCCACATATCCTCACCGGCAACGGCCGTTCGCACTTTAACTCGTAATCGCAACTCATAAGAGTAGTGGGCATATGGCAGCTCCGTTAATGACAATTTACAACCGCGATCAACACGCATCACCCGCACTTGTGAACTGATATTTTTTACTGTGAAACTATCTGGCTGCAAGAGTACTTCCCACTGTAAGCCGCGGTGTTTGTTAGGTGTGTATGAGTCATATTTTGGCATGCTCCAAATTGCATCCATACTATCAGTGGTTAATTTTATAATATGAAAATCTTGACCTGGTCGAGCTGGCACCATCACATTCAAGTTATTTATGGTAAATTCTTGCTTATAGCTGCCTAAAGAATTAATACTGTGAACTTTAAAGTGATATTCCTCAACTTGTGGTCGATAAGAATGCTCTACGGTAATGTTACAAACCACTAATGGTTTCATATCAAAATTACAGTAGGCCGGCGTTTCGTAATCAGGTGAATTTATGTAGTACGTGAGATTGTATTGTGTAAGTACTGCATTCTCCGGTTGTGTGAAGTTACAAACCATATATTCGAAATCAAAACTGCGACAATTGAATTGACTAACATCGCGCGGCGGGGTACCCACGTAAATGGTAGACTCTGCGATCGCATCTCCATCACATTTACAAAGGAGTCGTAACGACTGCTCTCGTTCACTGTGAAACATATAAACAATGTAGCTACTATTCACTACCAATATGTCCTTATCAGGTACGTGTTGGTCGGTAATTTGATTTATGAATGTTAATTTGCAAGGATCATCAAATCGGTTAGGATTTATGAGACACGATATATTTGCACTACCGCCCACATTAACATCAACATGCGATGGTCTTGTCTCACCTACATCATCCTCATGGAATGCGTTCGCTAAGTTTGCAAAACACAACACAATGGTTGCGATGCTAACGTATCGCAATAATTCACTCATGTTGCATATACTACTGTACGATATTTTGCCACTGTCCAATATATGTATGAAGTGCCCGAAAGCAACGAAATTGTTTCACCTTTTTGCGGTTTTAATGCAGGGGCAGCGATTTGTCCAATTCGCGGAAATATGCACGCTATGCAGTACCTTCTTGCACTTGCACCACAATCACACACTTCCCCTCCTCTGTTTCTCTACGTATGTGATCTACACTGCGTCCTTCTGGCGCATGTATGTACGCACACACAATACTATGTACAACAGTGCAGATCGAATTCCGATTCTCGGAAATTCGTTTACTTGGAAATTGACCTTTCTGGGAAAATTTAATATTGTTTATATTAAAATTTTATATTTTTCACAACATTATGAATTAATTAAAGTCACACATTTCATATTTCTTCATTGCATGCAACTTTTTAACCAAATTTTGTGTTTTTGGACAGTTTTGCGTATATTAATTGTACTGAAATTTTCAAATTCTCAGAATTGCACCACACACTATCTTCTTCTTCGTCTCTCTCTTTATTTACAACCAAATTACACGCACTATGTAAAACACAACAATTCCAAACGGAGAACAGATTACGAATGAATGAGCCACTCAAAGCAGGCAGTACCTGTGTATGGGTTGCCATTTCTCTTTCCTGCTGACAAAGTGACATTAAACAGTTAACATACTATAGCTTTGTGGTTTTGATAAAATTTTCAATTAGTCAGATCTTAAATATTGTACGAAATTTGACATTTAGTACTAAAAAATTATTATTTTTAATAAGTATATAATGAAAACTTTTTGATTAACAACTAAAAATAATAATTTGGCATGACGGGAAAATTATTGTGAATGGAGTTTTCGTTTTGACATTTCATAGTCGCCCTTTGCGCTTATTCTGAACAATTCTTTGTATACGCTGGAACCTGGAAAAGCCAAATTTCTTGATTACAATGTCAGCGTAATTACAAATAAAAATATATTTTGCGAAAAAGGCATTCGTATAGAAGTTTACATAAAATGGACAGCATTCAACAAGCCGCTGCGTTAGAAAAATGGGGATTCACATTGCCAGAACTATATCGATTGGCGCTGAGTTTCTACAAACGTAAGTTGATAAGATGTGAGATTATGGGAAAAAGGGGTAATAAACGGTCACTCGGACAGCTGCTTATATGTACATGTTTGCTAACATTTCGTTTCAGAGAATTCAGGCAAGGCAATACACCTGTCATATGAGGATAATTTAAAATTGATAGCTTTTAAGCAACAAGCTACAATTGGTCCTTTCGATGCTAGCAGTGCGCCCGAGTTAGGAGTGCTGGACGTCATTGGTCGAGATAGGCGTATGCACTGGCAGCTCCTGGGGGATATCAACCGGGAACAGGCAATGGAGGGATTCATCGACTTGTTGGATAATATGTGTACCGCATTTCGGCCTTACGTGGAAGCAGTTAAACAAAATCGCGATGAAACGTTGAAGCAAGAGTTGCGTCGTATGGAGGAAGATAAGTTGGAGAAAGAAAAGCGTGAACGTGAACAAAAAGAGTTGCTAGAAGAGGGCTACAAAGAAGAATTGCAAAGACGGAAACTAAAAGATGCGTTAAATAGACAAACTTTTCAGCAGTTTAAGGTAAATACTAAGTAATATGATTAAAATATAAAAGATATTAACTTAATATTTAATTTATATATTTTAAAGAGCTACGCTGAAATTCAGTTTCCTGGCAATCCAGAACAACAGGGCGTACTCATACGTCAGCTGCAGGACGAGCATTACCATCAGTATATGCAACAACTGCATATGCATAATAAATCTGACATTGAATTGCAGGAAGAAGGCGCGAAGCTACTTCAAAATGAAACGGGTGACACAGCAAGTGGATTTGATGACTGTAAGAATGAAGAACAGCAGCAAGACGATAACAGTCTAGATGAATTCATTACATTACAACCAGCTAATATGTGGACGCGGCCAGATATCGAGGCATTTAAGGCCGACGTATCGCAAAGTGACGGAGATGGTGTGCTACATTTAGATCCGGGCGAAATTGTAACGGTAAGCAGCCTAATTTGTCTCAAGCACTTACTGACCCCATAGTAAATTGATATTTCTTTATCACAGGTACGGGTACCAACAATGGCAAATGGCAAAAGTATATTCTGGGAATTTGCTAGTGATAATTACGATATTGGTTTCGGTCTATTTTTTGAATGGAGCAAACCAACAACAACTGAAGTAGTTGTTCACGAGACAGACAGCGAAAACGGCGATTGTGATCTCGACGATGATCTCCAGTCAACCGCAGAAGATCTTGAAAGTGGCTCTGTAAATATAGACCATGAATCGCTGGACGATGGCACCTCGAAGCCATACGTATCGATAATAGTGCCGCTATATCGTCGCGATTGTTATAACGAAGTTTATGTCGGATCGCATTTGTATCCAACGGAAGGAGTATATCTGCTGAAATTCAGCAACAGTTACAGCTTTTTCCGCTCAAAAGCAGTCTACTATCGCATATATTATGAACACTAGACATAATTTAATGGTATTTTTATTGGCCATGTACCTGTGCCGAATTGACTTTATGTTTTTCAAATTTAAATAAATAAATTTATTAAGAAAATAAATGTTTTTTGTATATACAATTGACGTTGCACACCAGTTTTGTTGCTTTGTTTTGTTTGTTTGGCGATCAGCTGTTTGGTGAAATTGGTGAATTGCGGTTATTGTGTGTAAAGTGTTTTTCAAGGATGTCGTAAATTATTACTAAAATTACTAAAATGTTTACCTTAATAACAGTGACATTAAGAACTTTTAAGAATTTTGCTTGTAAATCTGCTAAAACACGTTACCTCAGTGTACTCGGTGTCGAAACTTCATGCGATGACACAGGCATTGCGCTGCTGAATGAAAACGGCGAAGTGCTTGGCAATGTCTTGAACTCACAGCAAAAATTTCATACTAGGTAAAAAATTTTATATATATATAAAGCGTATTTAGAAGGTTTACTGTCTGTATTGATACATATGCATAGGTATGGTGGCATCATACCCCCACGCGCACAGGATTTGCATCGTGCCAAAATTGCGGAAGTTTTCGAGCATTGCATGGAGGAGGCAAAGATGACACCTGACATGTTAGATGCTGTTGGTGTTACAACAAGACCTGGTTTGTAATTAAGTTGACTTTTAAGAATTTGAACAGTAGCAATTAACTGCGTATGTTCACAGGTCTTCCGCTCAGTTTGCTTGTCGGTGCGCGCTTTGCTAAACACATAGCACGGAAATACAAGAAACCATTGGTGCCGGTACATCATATGGAAGCACATGCTTTACAAGCGCGTATGGAACAAAACATACCATTTCCATTTCTGTGTCTACTTATAAGCGGTGGACATTCGCAATTGGTGTTTGTACGGAGCGCTACAGAATTCCTGCTACTCGGAGAATCGCTTGACGACGCGCCAGGCGAAGCGTTCGATAAAATAGCGCGACGCTTGCGTTTGTTCCTTATATCGAAATATCGTTACTGGAATGGCGGTCAAGCAGTGGAGGACGCCGCGAAGGACGCGAAAAACCCCACCCGCTTTGAGTTCCCTTTACCATTGGCACGTGAACGTAATTGCAACTTCAGCTTTGCGGGCATAAAGAATAATGCTTTTCGCAATATACGAACGGCTGAGCGTCAGGAAGGTGAATTCGAACAAAAATGTATTTTTCTTGAATAAATTATTTACTACTCCACAGGCACACCACCGGACGGTATTATCTACAATTACCACGACTTCTGCGCCGGTTTGCTAGCGGCAGTAAGTCGTCATTTAATGAATCGTACGCAACGCGCACTGGAATTTACACTGCCTTGGTTTGGTGACGCGCCACGTTCGCTCGTTGTGTCTGGCGGTGTGGCCAATAACGATTACATTTTCAATGATCTTGCACATTTAGCAGAGCACTACGATTGCCGCGCATACCGACCGTCGAAGAAATATTGTTCGGACAATGGCGTTATGATTGCATGGAATGCTATTGAGCAAATAAAGCACGACCGCAGCTGCATGCGCTTTGACTACGATGCGGTAAGTATACAAGGCAAAGCAGCGTTGGGTGTAAGTAAGCTGGATGCAGTTACAGAGGCGGGTATCAAATGCAAATGGGTGCAGGCGTCCAAATGGCGTGGTGCGCAATCGCCGTTTGAAGTGGCGCAATAAATTTTAGATTTGTAAAATTAAAATAAAGTTTATAAAGTTGGCAAAAAAAAAAAAAAATAGATTTTTTCATACATGGAAATCTACAATTTAAACATATGAAGTGTAGATAGTACAAACGACAGCTTCACACACTCATATGGCATTTATAGGGTTTTGTAGCAACAAAATTCTTTTGAGTCTGATTACACTACCCACCCCTGATGAGCTCTGCAAAGTCTAACGTAATCAAAAACACATTTCACATTCCCTGCTAAATTGCCAGTTCGGTGTAGGATGTTTTATATAATGTTATAAACAACCACGTAATAATAAAAAAAAAGAAGGTCTTTATTTTTATGTTGTAATTTTATTGTTGTTGTTACATTTTTTATTTAATATCTGAAATCAATAATTATAATGACTATAACTAAAGTAATGTAAAAGTTGATAATGTATATATATAAAAATATTAAAAAATGCATCATTAGTTCATTTTTCAATGTCGAACTACAATCATTTTTTTGCTTTAATGTTTTTTATTGTAAGTATTTTGTGGTTACTTTAAATGTTTTATACTCCATCAACGCTTAGCTTTTTGTGTGTACGTGTTTGCGTTCACTTTTACTTAAATTATTTAATTTATTTTGAAAAATTGCAGTAACTTGCTTATTTTTATTTTGAATTTGCCGTTTTTGCTTGTTTTAATGCACTGTATCTTCACCGGCATGCTGCGGACATAAATAATTTTATATTTTTAAATATATATAATTTTTTATATTGCCATATGTATGTATACATATTTATGCGGTAATTTGAAAATATCCAAAACGAACGCGTTAATTTTATACTGCCGTACTTCAATATTAAGTGTTGTTCTTGTTTTATTTTGTTTTAGAAAAATGTTATTTATTGCTATTTGTGTGTGTATGTGTTGCCATATTATTCATATAACCACCAACTTGTACAAAATAGACAGACCCTATCATTCCCAAAATACAAATACTTTTTTTTTTTTGCGCTCGACGCTAACAATACATTTGTATTGTTGCCACACGCCAATCCCGCCACTCGAATTTACCGTTTCCACACTACAATGAGTGCTGTTGACTCTTTTCGACAAATCGTTTTACAAAACTTATATATTTTTTTATTTTTTTCATGTGCATAGAATGAATTCATACGCGTTTGCAAGCTTATTTTGTTGTTATTGTTAGTTCTCTTGCTTTTGCTATTTGTTTGAAATGTCGTTTATAAATAAATACATAAAATTATAAGAATTTGCACTTCTTTTTCTTGGATTGTTCTGGTGGCTCCAACGCTGCTAAGATGGCCTCATCGAAAACGTTCTTCAAACCTTTCTGTTATTCAAAAAGAGGAGGTGTTGTGATAAAACACTTAAAATGTACTAGCAAATAATTAACTAACTAACCTGTGTTAAAGCGGAACATTCCACATATTTGACCGCTTTCAATTCCTTGGCCAGCTTCTCGCCTTGTTCCATGGTAATGGGCTTTTGTTTGTTCTTTGCCAATTTCTCTAAAGTGCTGCTCTCGTCACGCAAATCGATTTGTGTGCCAACCAATAGGAAGGGTGTTTTTTGACAATGATGCGTGATTTCCGGTACCCACTAAGCAGTGTAATAACAAAACCATTTTTTTTTTTCAATTATCATATTTTGCATATGTACATATGTATGTAGGTGCACTAACCTTCTCCTTTACATTCTCAAATGAACTGGGACTGACTACTGAGAAGCAGACAAGAAAAACGTCTGTTTGTGGATAAGACAGCGGACGCAAGCGATCGTAATCCTCCTGTCCGGCCGTATCGAATAGGCCCAGAGTGTATGGCTCGCCGCCGATCATAACTGTCACCGCATAATTATCGAATACGGTGGGCACATACTCCGAGGGAAATTTATTGGTCGTGTAAGAGATGAGTAAACAAGTCTTACCCACGGCACCATCGCCGACAACAACACACTTGATAGTCTGCATGTTTGTGTAGCTTGTTTCTTTGCGTTTTGGCGCAGCTGTCGTCTAAATTGGCACTGCAAGCAACAAATTGTGTTTATTTGGAATTAAAATTAAAGCAAGTTTTTATATTTTTAACACTTTTTTCACACAACATAACATGGGCAACTTGAAAAGCATGTAATACGAAGGACTCACAAGTTGCTACATTTGACTTTTAGTTGCTCCCTAAATGTATGCAATAAATAATTGTAAATCATTAATGTTTTAACTTTTTTGCTTAACTTTCAAAAACTATCTGTGACTAAATATTTTTGCCAACAATAAAACCTAATCAGATGTTGATAATCGGCATAACATGAAACAATCGAGTGCTGTTAAAAAATATTGTATTAGATTGATTTAGAATAAACATTTTTCGATTGGTAAGAGCGTACATATGTACGGATACATTTATATAAAGCAAAAATTAAATAAATAAACGCATACTTCCAGCAAAACTAATGTAACGCTGTTAGAGTTAGATATGTGGGTTGATCAACACCTATGACGAAAAGGACACTCCCTGCGTTGAATAAAATAGCATATCTACTAGCTGATTAGTAATAAGGGAAGAAATTTTAATGTGAAATGTGGGGGGAGGATTACACAAAGGCTGCCAAGCAAAAATATTTCCTGGTGGGCTTTGTTCGCCATTTTCAATTTTTCAACGGTTTGACAAAAAATTTCAATGTTCATGTGCCGCGCCGTACATTTCTTAACCAAAACTGGCAAATGTTGACACTTTTTTTACTGGCCCAATGCTGTCTTTGTAACATATAGATGTCAACTAGAATAAAAATCGACACATACTTCCTATTAAAAAAACAATGATACATCCAAAATATTCTTCATTGTTTAACGTTGTCCGTTATGTTTTTTGACGTTAGTTGTCAATTACGTAGCTTTAAAAGATATCAATGGCTGTCAATTCGTATTAATCATTGACCATATTAAGTTGTAGATAACTTTGTTGATTCGTAACACACTACCAATTGTCAGTTCCTTCATTCCATAATTCGTCGTCTAGCATCAGAAGCGAATAAATATATTATTATACATATATGTATGTATGTATTTAGTCATAGCTAGGCACGATTGTGTGCATGCCTTTTCTCCGCTTCCTCGATATATCGACACTTATAATAATTTTATGCTTTCATAGCGTTAAGTATTGTCTGCTGACACTGGTATTAGCGGGGCGAATGTTCGTTGGACATTCTCTTCATTTATGCGACCGTTAAAAACACTAAGCATTCACATAATCATACTTGGCTGCAGTTTCATTAAGGAAATTTAAATATACACGTACCGTACGACAGTCAACTGCCAACTTACAAAAACCGAATATATTCATGTTTGTGTGGTTGTTTGTGTGCGCGCGTGAGTGCTGCGCTTATATGACAAGCGACGATGTCGTATCGCTGCTTTCAATTTATGAACTGCGCTGCGACTAGCCTCTTCACAAGAGCTATGACTCAAAAAGCTTTGAATATTGATAAGAAAAATTTGCTAGTTAGCGTTCATGTCTGCTAAAATAATGGCTTTTAAATTATCTATAAAAACGCTATTGTACTTTACTTCGCCGCGCCCTTTATAACTTCCTAAAACACACTTGCTAAAATATTATACATGTCTCATCTGCGATAGTGAAAATACAAGTCGCCAACAGCGCAATCGACCGCAACGAAGCGCTGATGCACTTTATCTATAAAGTCTTTTGTTGCTGCTACAAACTAAAACTTGTTTTTTGGAATTCAGCACGGAACTTTTTTGTAATGCCAAAACGTGAAAGTAATCAACAAAATTTAATATGTTGTCTAAAAAAAAAATTTAAAGCACACATCTTATTGCGACACACACTTGCCAACACATCCGTATATACAGATATCTAAAAATCGGCTATGCGTTTCTTGATTTCTTGGCTTATTAGAATGGGTCATAATCGGCTTTTATGCTAGGAATGTCGCAATAAGTGCGTGTGTTTGTTGAGATTTTAGTTCTCCTTTTTAATGGCATTCCTTTCGTTCTTGCAACGACGCCTCATAATTCAGCTAGGCGTTCTTCCATCGCCAACGCCGCTGCTGCCTAATATCGTTCGTTTGTTCGTACGCCGTCATTGTCGTCGTCGTTCTGCACCCTGTGTCACACACAGCACCGTCACTTTTCACACTTAAGAATTTTCTCTTTTCACACGACTTTTGTTTCGTATATTTTCATACATATAATGCACAAAAAACCACAATTTTCACATCCTCACGTCGAATATAAATCAAATATTTGCAAATTCACAAATCTTAACAATTTACTTACATATTTTTTTGTTAAAATCAGAAATTTTTAACTGGGGCTGGGCTCTATGAAATAATTTCGTCCACTTCTTATTCACGTCTACTTCCACAATCTGCTTCTTCTTCTGTGTTCTCCTATGACGAGTTGTACGGTTGCATGATTGCGGTAGTAAGTAGAGTAAAATAACATATATGTTCAAAATAAGCAAACTTTAAGCAATAAACAAACAATGTTAAAAACTGACACGACAAAATATATCACTCAAAATAAAATAAAATCGCGTTTGAATTTTTGTTTAAGAGTATTTTAGTTATTTTTGTTCTACTTAAATTATTTCACTGAACTGTCAGATATTAATATGTGGCGATACAAATACAATATATGTATATACAAACATATTTATATACACCCAGCTTTAATACGATTTTTTATTCATCATTAATCTCTAATTTTTAAAGAGCTATGTATTTTGAAATATGTACATGCCGTTCCCATGCAACCCTGTTAATTATTTACTAGTTGCGAACACAATCAAGTGGATCCCACTTTTACTCCGATTCGCTACTGCGACAATAAAAGAAAGAAAACGTAAATACAGAGTATTAAATAAAATATAAAAATATCTCTGACAATATGTCAGGTTTAATCGACAAAAGGTAATTAGTTTAGAGTAGTACCAATAACACAATACAAATTTCGTTTTCTATGCAGAAAAAGAAGTCGTGAAGATGACATCTGTGATTCGACACCACTCTCTAAACGTATCAATCAGCTGCATTTGACAAATTTGGATGAGCCCCAGCAGGCAATTCAGCAATTGCATTTTAATGACCCCACCAAACAAGTTGATTTGTCTCAACTATACAATAACAATTACATCAATAACAGTGCTTTAAATATGCATTTGCATAACAAGCAACCTCAGACAGCAGACGAACAGCAGCAACAAATACATTTGCACCATCCTTATGCACCCGAGCTCAACGAAGCTGAGAACCCATTCTACTATATTAAAAATAAGTTATTGTATGAATTGCACTATGAACGTCTAAAAAGATGTGTTGTTTAGAGTGTTTATGAAAAAATAAATTAGGTTAGTCATGAAAAAACGAATGTGCAAAAAAGCAAATTGTACCAGTAAACAAAAGCAAATTTATAAATAGCTAAAGCAACAGGCTTCTATGTATACTTTAATTTACCATAACAACTTAAAAAATGTAAGATGATATATGATAGAATAACGTATAAGTTAAGTAACTGTTTCCGTTAGAAACGACTATTTAGTTCATGTTCCAATCGTACATACAAATGTAAATCCATACTCAATACAGAAAATTAATGCGTAAGTCATCGAACTGTGAAAGCAATATGTTGGTTAGTAATTGACAACAGCTTATGTTCTTATTAAAGCAGATGGTGCACGTCAACTCTGTAAAAATAATTTGAATCATGTTAAAAGCCAAATATTTGTTTATGAACGTCTTAAAATAATAAATTATTTTTGTTTGTGAATATCTGAAACACTAGTACATTCAGTGCGTGCGCACTCGACAACTATTTATGCTCCATTCATGCAACAACAATCTGATGTTTTACGTTTTGAGTCATTTGACAGTTCGCTCTCTTTCACTTTTCATTTCATTTCTTTTTATCAATTTGCACTTTTAGTGATCGCGCTGTAACAAAAAATGATATTTTGTAATAAAAAGATCATACAAACTATATTTAAACTATAAAAGAGATTGGCAGCTGAGGGCTGTCAGGCACAGTGTGCTGTAAATTTTATGTGCCTTAAGAAGTGCCAAATTAGGGATGAATATTTAACAAACAAATTTTGACCATTTAACCATTTAATTTTCAAAAAAATATGTAGCAACAAATTTGAACAACATAACAAAACAATAACAAAGTGCACTCGGAGACATTGGAAACAAGGAATAAATATATGCACTAATGTCTGCATAACAATGAGTCCATTTCGGTTGAAGAAAAATCGCTCGCTACCAGTGAAGGTGGTAACCTTCGATTCCGAATTAGAATTCAATTTGGGGTATCGCGAAACGGGACAGGAACTTTTTGATTTGGTTTGTCGCACCATAGGCTTGCGTGAATCATGGTATTTTGGCTTGCAGTATGTGGATACGCGTGGACATGTATCCTGGCTAAAGATGGACAAGAAAGTAAAAGATCAACGCATACAGGTGCAACCTAATGGGTTTTACGTTTTCAATTTCTATGCAAAATATTTTCCGGAGAATGTTAGTGAAGAGCTAATACAAGAAATCACACAGCATTTGTTTTTTCTACAAGTTAAACAAAGTATACTTTCTATGGATATATATTGTCGGCCGGAAGCATCAGTATTGTTGGCATCATATGCTGTGCACGTTCAGTATGGTCCTTACGACTATGAAACCTATAAGGATGGTATGTTAGCGAGTGCAGACTTGTTGCCAAAAAAAGTTACCGACCAGTATCAAATGACGCCGGAAATGTGGGAGGAACGCATTAAGACATGGTCAGTATATGGTATACTAGGAATTATACGATGCAAAGTTTACCCCAGAAAATTATTCTATAGGTATATGGATCATGAACCGATGACTCGTGACGAAGTTGAAATGGAATACTTGAAGATTGCACAAGATTTAGATATGTATGGTGTAAACTATTTTCCTATTACTGTAAGTGTGGCTCAGCTGTTTTGAAATTAAGATGAATTCGAAAACAACTCAATATTTTTCACAGAATAAAAATAAAACCAAATTATGGCTGGGCGTTACCGCAATTGGACTCAATATTTATGAAGAAAATAATAAGCTCTCACCACGTACTACGTTTCAATGGAACGAAATAAGACATGTGAGCTTCGACGATAAAAAATTTACCATACGTCTAGTGGACACAAAAGTTTCTAATTTTATTTTCTACTCACAAGATTTGCATATTAATAAAATGGTATGCATGTTCGTCAACGTACGTAATTAGTGGTTATATATTATTTTTCGTTAGATTTTAGATTTGTGTAAAGGCAATCATGATCTTTATATGCGACGTCGTAAGCCGGATACTATGGAAATACAGCAAATGAAAGCTCAAGCAAAAGAGGAGAAACAGAGGCGTCAACAAGAACGCGCCAAGTTTTTGCGCGAGAAGAAGCTACGCGAAAAGGCGGAACGGGAGCGGTATGAACTGCAAAAGCGTTATGATCATTTACAGGAAGAGATGCACATGGCTAGTGATGCGTTGGTAAGTGCAGTTGCATTATATTATTTAAATATAATAAAATAACTTATTTATTTTATTTTTGTGATCCTAGCGGCGTTCCGAGGAGACAAAGGAGCTTTACTTTGAGAAAAGTCGCGTGAATGAGGAGCAAATGCAACTGACCGAATTTAAAGCACACCACTTCAAAACGGAAATGGATCGTCTCCGTGAGCGACAAATGAAAATCGAACATGAGAAAATGGATTTGGAGAAAAAGATACGTGATGCGGACTTTTATGTACATCAATTAACGGTCGAAAAAGATAAACGAGAGGCAGAGGCGGAAAAGCTGAGAAAAGAGCTACAATGCGCACAATTAGCCGAACGTGAAGCCACTGCGCGTCTGCTTAATTTTATCAATCATGGACGCAAAACATCCACCGATAGTTTAGTGGCCGTTTCAGGGAATACCGTAGTTGTATCGGCTACAAATACGGCTGTTAGTACACCTTCGTTGACCAACAGCAATTCAACTATTGATATGGAAACGGCTGGCGGCGTCGATTTGACGACATCTCACAATGATCTTAGCGTTGCCAAAAACGACCTCTGCTCCGAGTTAATCGATGATTGTGAAATAAAGGAATTCATACTCACCGATGCTGAAATGGAGCAAATCGCAAATTGTCGCTCAGAGTATTTAAAGAAATCCAAACAAATGGAAAATCAGTTGCAAACATTACGTTCACAAATTGAATTGTTGAAAATCGAGGAAAATCAAAGTAATTTTGATATACTTAGTGATGCGCTTATCAAGGCAGGCGAAACGAAATACTCAACGTTGAAAAAATTAAAATCAGGTTCGACTAAAGCGCGTGTGGCTTTCTTCGAGGAACTGTAGGTGGGCAAGGGAATATAATAGTTAGTATTTTCAATTGCGTTTGTCGATTAGAATTTCGCTATAGATTTTAGTGCTAAAAAAGTGACAAGTCGTATATCTTAGTTTTAAATAAAACATTTGCTGTTATACAGTATATCGTTGAAGTGTCTTCATTTATATATTAATTAAAAAAAATTAATATAAATAATTAAATGATTTTATTTAAATTATAATAAATATTCATAAATTAAACTTGAAAATTTAAATTTGCCAATATGCAATGTCACTACGTTCCTTCTCTTAGGATCAATCTTTCACCTTTTTTAATTTTTGGTTGTGTATGCAACATAAAAAATATAATATATTAATTTTTGTTTTTGCTCTATCACTTAAACTTCTTTTTTAATTCTTAAAAGTTTATTTTTATGCTTTGAAATTATATATATATTTTTTTTGTTACATTTGTTTTCATTTCAAAAGCAACTCTGTTTAAACAATGTTCAAATTGAACATACCTCACGAACAAGAGTTTCCCGCTTTTTAAAACAACATGGGAAAGTGAACAGGACGATCATTGGAGATTTTGCAAACTTTATTTCGCTGCTGAAATAACGATATAACGAACAAATAAAAAAATAGGATTACAATACTAACAGCAGTTTAACGCGTGGATTGAAGAAATAAATAGGAATATAAATATTATTTAGCGTGAAACGGTCAATAATTATGTAGAGCTTAAGTAGTGATCGCGAGCAGCTGCCAGGCACAGCATATTTAAAAAGAAAAAAAACGAAAGAAATTATTTAGTGTACACAAATAATAAAAAATTGCAATGTTTATACAAGACCTCAGACAGGATTTCTACAATCGACTAGTGGGCAAACGCCTGCTTATAATTGTCAATTATGATATCGATGCTATATGTGCTAGTAAGATTTTGCAGTCCCTCTTCAAATATGACCACATGCTATATTCGGTGGTACCAATAATGGGTTTGGCCGGATTGCAACGCGCTTACAACGAACATCAGGGTGATGTAAAGTACGTGCTGCTAGTGAATTGCGGCGGTTGTGTAGACGTTGTGGAATTGCTGCAACCCGAAGAGGACGTAACGTTTTTTATTTGCGATGCGCATCGGCCGTTGGATGTGTGCAACATTTATAGTGACCGACAGGTGGGCTATATTACATACTATGTTTGGGATATACATAAAATATATACAAATGTCACTTCTTTAATAAATTATAATACATATTTTTTGAAGGTGTGCATATTAGGTGATCCGGCTCTGGAAGAGAATATACCCACATTCGAATCCATATTTTGTGAATCAGAAGATGAGGACAGTAATAATGACGGTGATGACGATGCAGGCCATGATAGTGGTGCCGGCGGTTCTGATGAAGAAAACGGTGAAAAAGTTGATCGACCACCCGCACAGAAGCTGAGTCGCCTTGAACGTCACGAGAAGCGTATTATAAAGCAACGTCAACGTCGTACATGGGAGAATGAACGTGATCGTATAATGTTCGAATATACACAATACGGTTTTTATGGGCGTTCGACGGCGTTAAACATATTTGAATTAGCTTGGAAACTATCCAAGGATAATATGGATTTGTTGTGGTGGGCCATTGTGGGTCTCACAGAGCAATTGATTTTGGGCAAAATAGAGAGTAGCGCATATACGCTGGAAATTGAGAATGTGCAGTCGCATGTATCGCGTTTAACAAATAAAACAAACGATCAGAGCAATATGAGCGCTTCGAAGATAAATTTTGAAAATGACTTGCATTTAGTGTTGTACCGACACTGGAGTGTGGTGGAGTCAATGCGGTGTGTAGATCAAATTTTTTCGTTTACTAATTTAACTGACATTTTATATTTTTAGTTACTCCATGTATTGTGCGTGCAAATTGCGTTTGTGGACTTTGCGCGGCGAGAAGCGTCTGCATGAGTTGCTGGTCGAAATGGGTTTGCCATTAGTGCAAGCGAGACAGATGTTCAGCGCAATGGATTTGGTGTTGCGTCAGGAGTTCTATAAAATGTTGGAAAAACTGGCGGAAAAATATAACATTCCGGATATAGTATATGGTTCATTCACGCTCAATTATGGCTATCGAAATCGATATTCGGCGGCCGATTACGTATATGGCATGCTAGCCATTTTGGAATCGGTGAAAAAGGATAAAACACCAGAGGATTGCTTTTTGGAAGCGTTGGATAGCTTATCGCGCAATCATCGTGACATTATGTTGCAAGGCATCGAAAATGCCAAACTCTTACTATCGTCCATATTCAAACAAGTACAAAGCAGCTTAGAGGCGCATCAAGTGCTGTCTACAGGCACATTCTTCTACTACATTTTAAATGAAGAAAATACATATTTCTCCTACCCGTATGGTTTGACTTTGCTGGCAAAGTTTATGTTACACGGTCACGTCGCGGTATCGCGCAGTCGGCAAGCGCCTGAATTGCCGCTAATCGCCAGTTGTCCGGTGGATTTGGAACGTGGCCTGTGCCTATTGGTGGGTATACCACCGGTGCGTGAAGATTCACCGAAAAACTTCTTTGGCAAAGCGTTTGAACAGGCCGCTGGCAAATGTAATGCAGTTATTTTACAGGATTTCTTCGAGACCTCGCTAATACAAATTAGACAAAATGATATGGCGAAATTTTTAGATGCGCTCACTGTGCTTTTGGCTTAGTAAATTTGTCTTTTAAGTTTAGTTTATAAGCAGTTAAGTTAATTAATAATATAGACACGTTTTATTTATAAGAAATGTAACCAATATTTAACCGTTTTATAACCTGATAAGATTGTTAATATTCGATTTCTAGTTATATTTGTAAACAATAGCACAACGATGACTTTGTAATTGGTCAATGCCGTTAACGCATTGAATCAAAAAAAAAAAAAAAAATGAAATTTTAAATGCAAACCTTTACAAAAACGTGCATTAAAATAATACTACAAAAGTCCAGATTAAATAGAAAGAAAATGAACGAAGTTACGTCTTTTTCAATTTTTTTTTTTACATTATTAGTGGCATAAGATAAATATTTATTTATTTATTTATTTGTCAACTCTGTTTCAGTATTTCCACTTCAGCCAACCTCTCCTCCGCTCTTCGGCAGGCACTCACGATGCGCGCTGAACCCAAACAAGTCGTTTCGCTATAGAAAACCGCATATTGCCCTGGCGTAAGCGCACGCAATGGCTTATCTAGAGTTATTGTCACGCCGGCAGTCTCGGTGGCTGAATTTTCAACCACGCAATCAACTAGAGGTTTTGTGTGTTGGAAGCGGAAGCGGCAACGCAACTGCTGACCAGCAACGTCAGCACCAGCGCTTAAGGGGTCGTTGCACAGCCAATTTGGGGCACCTGCGTGTATGACATCGCTGTATAACGCGGGATGCTCATGACCCGAAGCCACGTAGATAATATTATTGGCGACATCTTTTTGCGCAACAAAATATGGACGCAGGTACGAGGCCAAACGACAACGTTGCCCAATGGTCCACGTGTGTATGCCTTCATGTGTGCCCACAATTTTTCCATTGTCTATATCGACAAAATGCCCAGTGCGCGGTTGTATGTACTGTAAGACTACTACATGATATTATTCAGCAGGAAAATGTGCTGCAAAGTTTTACCTCCTTAATAAAGTGTTTGAAATCGCGATTTCCCACAAAACAAATGCCGGTGCTTTCCTTCTTTTGAGCCAGTCGCTCTAAGCCGCATTCACGCGCTAGTGCTTTGATTTCTTGTTTCAACGCGTCACCCAGCGGGAACATGGTGCGACTGAGCGTGTGTCGCTGTATGCCAGAGAGAAAAAAAGTTTGATCCTTGAACGTATCCCGTGGTATGAGCAAATGCACGTCTATGTTTTAGGGAAACTATTTGCTTGAGCACATTTTCAACATAATGAAGTAACGTACATACCACCGTTAGCGTTGTAGTGCTGCAGAAGGTTACCAAAACTTGTTTTTGCATAATGGCCCGTAGCAATGGCATCGCATTGCAGCTGCTCTGTGGCATATTTATAGAATAAGTCGAATTTTATATACTTGTTACAAAGTATATCGGGATTTGGCGTCAGTCCATTCTGATAATCTTCCAGGAAAGAGCTGTAGATGGCAATTTATTATTTATGTATATTGTTTATTAAAGACGGCAAATGTTAGTGTAGCACATAGTAGTCACACCTGAACACCGAGTTCCAATATTCCTTAACATAATTCACCGTATGTAGTTCAATGTCAAGCTTTTGGCATGTATACTCCGCGTCACGGTAGTCCTGCTCACCACTACAAGCGCCCATTTCATCAAATTCATCCCAATTTTTCATGAAAGCGCCAATCACATTGTAGCCTTTATTTATTATAAGTCACAGCTTTACTAGCATTCTTTTATATTGAAAACTGTAGCACTAACCTTTTTGCTTCAGTAGCAACGCCGAAATGGCGCTATCGACACCACCGGATATGCCAATCACAACATTGCGGAACATCCTAAAAAAGTTGACTCCTCTCGATTTTTCACCTAACAGCTGTTTTTTTTTTTGTTTACCAGCTTGACAGTCCGCAAACCGGTGAGCAGCTGACCGGTTTAGCAGCTGACAAGCTAAATTGTAAATTGTGTTTATTTTATAGTGGACGCAAATGGTGTGTATTAAATATTTTTTGCACTTTTAAGAGAGGAATTTGTAAAATGCAAACGGACTTAACGCATTGCAGCTTGTGTTTATATCAAGATAAAATAGTAATACCCTTGTGCGATGACGTTAGTAAGACTTCGGCGGACATTTTGGCTACGGTGCACAAATTTATGGGATTGTTGGTAAGTTGTAAATTTTGACTGAATGGAAGTGAAGTACCTTGTTTAATGTTGAAATATTTCAAGCTTACTAGTAACGATGCTATATGTGTGAATTGCTGGGCCAGCGTAGACAATTTTCGCAAATTTTGCTTGCTGATAGCTGAGCGACAGGCGGCGGACACGCAGCAAGATACAGCGCTTAAGTGCTCATTCGAAAAGTATGCAACAGAAAATTGCTCTGCGAATGATAGTGTTATGCATAAAGCTACACAAAACAGGACTGTTCCCCTAAACCGCAAGGATGTAAGCTTGAAGACACACGAAAATATAAAAACCAGTCCGAAGGGGAGTTTCAAAGTACAAAGCGAAGCAGAAACACAACTCGAGCAACAACCAGCATTTGTAGAAGTAAGAAATGGTGCCACCACAATGGCGACACTGGCGTTGGAAGAGCAAGCTAACAATGTAAAAAACAGACAGCATACGCATCCGCAACTCAATAAGACTGATATGCAAGACACAACACTGCAACAAAACCTAACACATACAAATACTGAAGCAGAGCGCGACACAAACACACTATCTGTTACAGAAAGCATTATAATTGCATCGAAAAATGGAAGCCCACGGCGTGACAGTAAGCCGCACTATTTTCTGATTTTTCTTAGCAGATGTACATATGTACATATATACAATAATGCGACAACTTTTTCGTAGATGCCGAAAGTCAGGCCGCGGAGGACAAATTGATTGCCAAGCATTTGCAGCTGATATGTGAAGTGTGCGAATTTGAAGCGAAATGCTTTAAATCACTTAAAGTGCACTACAAGCGGCTACATAATACCAACGGTTATGTAGTTTGCTGTGAGAAGCGTCTTTATAAGCGCTTTATGTTGTTAGATCACATAAATGTACATCGTAATCCCACATACTTTTTGTAAGTGGCAAAAATGCCAATATAATGTCTTGAAACTCAGCATTTTTAATTTTTTTAAAGCTGCACCGACTGCGACATGAACTTCGCTGACCGCCTTTGCCTGCGCAATCATATGCTGCTGAAGCATCCGAAAGCAACAGAGCTGCCGCACGTGTGCGCAATATGCGATGCGCGTTTTGCTAAAGTGCGGTTTCTGCAGCAACATGCGCGCAAGCATATGAACGACGCACAGGATACGGAACAGCAGCAGTGCGCGATCTGCGCGAAGAGGTACATTGCAATACTACTTTATAGCGCGGGTCTTAATATTAGATTTCACTTATTAATTTTGCAGCTTTGCGAATGCCGTGCGCCTGCAAGAGCATATGAAGCGTGTACACGACAACAGCAAGTTATTTGTATGCAAACACTGCGGGCAAGAAGTGAGCGGCAAGCAGTGCTATGTGCGTCACTTGGCGCAACACGGCGCGCGGCGCGAGTCCACAAGCGCCAAGCGGCGCGGTCAAGGCGTTCAGTGTACCGAGTGCGATAAATGGCTAGCGAACAAATCTAGCTTGCGTGTGCACATGATCCGACATACGGACCCAACGAGCATGTACACCTGTCAATTGTGTGATACGAAAGAGGCGACGCGTGTAGCACTGAACGAACACAAGCGTCTGTGCCACGGCATTGAGCAGCAGGCACATGTATGTCAGGTGTGTGCGCGCAACTTCAGCACAACGCGGCGCTTGCGGGTCAGTATACTATTACTTTTAAACTTTTTGCCATTTTTCATTACTTTTTAAATTTATTTCTTTAATTTCTTGTTTTAGGAGCACATGGCCACCCACACCGGGGAAGATCTCTACGGTTGCAACTACTGTGACAAACGTTTTAAGTGCTCATCCAATTTATACGCGCATCGCAAGTGGAAACACCCAACAGAGTGGGCGCAAGATCAAAGCGGTAAGGAGTTAAGTGATAAACATTGTTTGAACAAAAAATAATAAATTATAGCTCTTGATACAAATATTCTTTTAACGTTGATTGTAACATTCATTTATCATTCATTTATTTAAATACCAAAATTTTTTTGCTTTTTTTACTGCGTTTTTTTTTTGTTCTGCTTTGTTTTTCAGAGTACAAGCGTCTGTGCCATGCCATTGAGAAGCAGCTAAATGTTTGTCAGGTGTGTGCGCGCAACTTTAGCTCAACGCGGCGGTTGCGGGTCAGTATGCTATTACTTTTAAACTTTTTGCCATTTTTCTTTACTTTTTAAATTTCTTTTTTTTTAATTTTTTTTTTATATTTTTTTTTTAGGAGCACATGGCCACTCACACCGGGGAAGATCTCTACACCTGCAACTACTGCGACAAACGTTTTAAAAGCAATTCCAATTTATACACGCATCGCAAGTGGAAACACCCAACAGAGTGGGCGCAAGATGCGAGCGGCAAGGAGTTAGGTGATAAATATATATTGAAAAAAAAAAAAACATAAATAAATTTCATTCGTCCCATTCATTTATTTAAATACCAATTATTTTTTGCCGGTTTTTTGGTTTATTTATCTTATCTTTTCTCATCACTTATTGCGTTTTTTTATTTTTATTTTATTTCTTTGTTTTTCAGAGCCACATGTTTGTCAGGTGTGTGCGCGCAACTTCAGCACAAAGCGGGGGTTGCGGGTCAGTATGCTATTACTTTTAAACTTTTTGCCATTTTCAATTTCTTTTTTTCAGGAGCACATGACCACCCATACCGGGGAAGATCTCTACACCTGCAACTACTGTGACAAACGTTTTAAAAGCAATTCCAATTTATACACGCATCGCAAGTGGAAACACCCAAAAGAGTGGGCGCAAGATCAGAGCGGCAAGGAGTTAGGCGATAAACATTGATTAAAAAATAATAATAATTTATAGCTCTTGTTACTAAAATTTTTTTAATGTTGACTGTAACCGTTTTTAGTGCAAAAGCGGAAAGTTTTCGAAAATAAAGAATAAAAAAATAGTTTTAAAACATTAAAATCAATATATGTAGGAATAAGCTCAAAATAAATAAATATGTATAAAAATGTAAGGCAATAAGTTCTAAAAATAAATAAATAAATATTTAATCAATTAGTAATTTTTTTTAAGATTATAGAAATAAATTTAATCTAAAAATAAAATAATATTACGCTCAAGTGTTATTTTTTTATATTATTTGTAAAGTTTGTAAAGCTTAATTTTTTATTTATCTTATCTTTTTTCATCACTTATTGCATTGTTTTTTATGTTTTTCTTCGTTTTTGATTTATTACACTAATTTTTATTACTTTTCAACTAAATTTATCAATATTTTTAAATTATTGTATTTAAATTGAATTTTCTTTACAAAGCTGCGCCTGAATTTTCATTTTATATCTTTTATTTTGATGTCATTTATGCGTTCATATTTTCCTTTCTAATTTTTTTTATTTTGACTTGATTTTATACAGTTATTTTGCTTTAATCAGCATGCCCGTAATCGATAATACTATCGAACTCGTAATCAACTTTGTACAGCGCTGTGGCAACACTATCTACCATCCTAACTCACACCGTTGTATGGCGTACAGGACGTATGAGTAACTTCGCAGCATCCTAACGGCCAAATGTGCTCAGCGCAAAATAATCACTTTTAGTTCTTCGGTGGCCAACGTTGTGTCCGCATGTATTTCTAACGGCACTTACGAAACATTGAAAAATTCAAAGTGTGTTAGAAATCTAAAACTAAAAATAAAACAGAAAAGTAAAGAACGCCGACCGGAAGTCAAGCCACAATTGTGTCAGCATCCGCGCGCAACAACAACAACAAAATAAACACACAGCAATTTAACAGTATTTGTGGTTTTTTGTTTTTGTGCTTTTTGAATTTCAACAACAACAAAACCCGTCAAATGTAAACAGTGCCGCGGGCATTTAGTTTACGCTTGCTGTGTCTGTCTGTGTGACTTTGTATTGCATTGTGCTTGAGTGTTCTGATTGAAGTTGTGCAAGTTATTGTGCTGCACTCTGTCTTATCAAGTGAGTGGTGCTTAACGGCGCGTGTTGTTGTTTGCTCACCTCAATCATTCACATACACATATGTATGTACATATGTGAACGTAGTATTATGCTTTACGATTTGAAATGAACATAAATGTTCTAGCGAGTGTTAATTTTGTGAACAACAACAGCCACATTTTACAAAATAATCTGAAGCAAGCAAATTTGTACGCAATTTAACAGAAAATATAAGAATCACGAAAAATAAAACAAAATATAAAATAAAGCAAAAACATCTAACCTA
>NW_017537423.1:70002-72183 GCF_001853355.1 Bactrocera latifrons
TTCAAAATAATTGATTAACAATAAGTTTAAAAAATAATAAAAATGTATTGAAAAAATTTTCTGAATTTAAATCTAAAATTTTAAGGGAAATTTTGTATGAATTTATTTTAATTGTATCTCTGACAAGTTACTCATACTCATAATGTCTATTTGTTCGAAACACTGTAATATTTTGAAAACTCGTTTAACTTTAATCAGTAAGGCAGTAGTGGCATTAACTAGTTGAGAAATGGCACGAAAACCGAAAAAAGTTTTAAAACCTTTACTTTAGATGGTAAGAAAACACTTTAAGGTTTCTAACTGAGTCAGGAAACTGAGGTGGGAAATATTGCTGTGTCCTCAACGCTCTAATTATAGACTTTTCTTTTCTGAAAATTATGGTAATTAAAAAAAAAAAGTTATCTAAAATTTTCTTAGAAGAATTAAAAAATAAAAAATAAATTTAAAAAATAAAAATGAAATTTTTTTTAGAAAAATTAAAAAAAAAGTTTTTAGAAAAATTTAGAATTGTTTTTTTTTTAATTTAGATTTTTTTATGAAATAGCAGCTGCCTGAAAAAAAAACAATTTTAACAATTTTTGCATACCGGTTTTGACTGTTCTGAATTGTTTTAAAATTGTATAAATTTAAATTTTCAAAAATGGATAGTTCCAGATATTTAGAGAAAAGCGCTCTTAAAATTTCACCAGTTTAGATAACGGGTTATCAAAATACCTACATACATATATCTGCGAAAATAATTTGAATCTAGAAAAATCGTCTTGTAGACACATTCTTGAATAGTTAAACTTAAAAAAGTAAAAAAAAAGGTTTAAGGTTTGAGCCAGTTTTTTAGCTTAATTAATAATAAATAAAATTGCGACGCCCAAGACCTATAGCTCTTATAGTGTAAACGTCATATTATATTGGTAGTCGAAAAAGACTTTCGTATTTAAAACTTCCAACTTTTTTTTATATTTATAATGAACAAAAAAGTAACATTTTGGCTGACCACTTTTTGCCATTTTTCCGCTAAAGACATTTTTCCATCAGTGTAAATCGAAATTTCGAAATTTCCAGAGCGGAGCATCGCCTCTGTTAACTTTAAAAATTTCATTGGTTGCTTGCGTGGCATTTTGAATATTAAAAACTTTTTTATTGCCCGCATTCTCTGCAAAACTAAGTACGCAATTAGCTCAGCTGGCAACTTTTATAGCGTTTAAATCCGCAATTTAAAATAGTAACGCTGCATTGATCTAAATTTATGCACAAATATATTCATGTGTAGCTATAAATATTTATATATTTACATAAAGATATACATATATGTAAATAGCAAAATACGAGTAGTTTATAGTCTGTTTTTGTGTGTCTCCACTTAAATTGGCTCACACATTGCCTCATATTGCAAAACGCTTGTGGCTAAACGTACGTAATCTAACGGGATTTTTCCAATCCCAGCATGTAACTAAATATTTAGTAGTAGTCGCCTACAATTTTACGCTTGAAATTAAAATTGAAATTTAAACTGCATTGGCATTTTGTAGGGAATTTTCAATGTTGCCTTAAGCGTTTAAAAGTTTGTGAAATTAATTGACTGCGAATATTTTTTGCTGGTTTCAGATTTCGGTTTTTTGCTGAGTTTTGATTTTTTCCACAGCAGCTTATGTTTTTTTTCGTGCATGGTGTTAAACTATTATTGACAAAGTTAAGCGATAAATAATTGATGTGTGCGACAGTTTGATGATGACAATATAAATTGAACCAATCAGCAGAGTGATCAGTTGATAATTAGAGTAATTAATTAGTAATAATATTTTAATATATGAGTATTTAACACAGAAGAGTTTATAAATGAAAAAGGGCTACTAGAGGTAACGGTCAAAGACCCTGTAAAGTGATTGTATAAATGTACAGCGAGACGAGCAGAGTCCATTTGGCCATAGTCGCCTGGATGTATGCATATAAAGGCGAATTAGTCCCTCAATATTTGAGATATCGAGCTGAAATTTTGTCGGAATCGCGGATATCGTACCAATATAGCCTATAGCTGTCATACAAACTGAACGAACGGAATCGAATGCTTGTATGGAATATTTTTTAATTTGAGGAGGTATCTTCAAGAAATTTGGCTATGCTGCAATTTTCGAAGATCAGAATGTTATAGCTGCAAAACAAACTGATTTAATTATATAAAAAATA
>NW_017537423.1:72370-100574 GCF_001853355.1 Bactrocera latifrons
ATTTTTATTATCATAAAATTATCTTTTAATTAAATAAATTTTTAAGCATAATTAAATTTCAAATATTTCAGTATAAACAAAATTTGGCGTGAAATAAAAATTGTAACTCTGAAAAGTTCCTCATACGTCATGTTGTCGTTTTGTCTAAAGCGCTGAAAGTGCTTGTATGGACCAATTTTTCATGTAACGAGGTATCTGAAAATAAATTGGTATGGTTTATTGTCTGAGGCAATGCCGCAATAACCGAAGAAAGATCGGTTTAAGATCGAATCACTTTAGCATAAAGCGGCCATACAAACAGCACCATCCAAATAAAGTGCTTGTTAGGATTTTTTTTTTAATTTGAGGAGATATTTGCATGAAATTTGGCGTGGATTATTGTCTGAGGCAATGCTGTAAGCTTCGAAGAAATTATTTATATTAAAACACTATACAGCATATAGCTGTCATACAAACTGGTCGATCAAAAGTTCCTGTAAGGAATATTTTGTATTTGTGAATTTTCGTACATGTGAAATTAACGTTTTTTCTTGTTTTTATCTTACTTTAGTTGCAATAATTCTATGAAATAAATGCATAAAAATTATATTTGTGAAATGGATACCTCATTATTTCCGCATTTCTGTAGTAATGGACGTTTTAAAATCTTTCTTACAACAGTTCTCTTCGATAACAATTATTTTCAAGGTAAATGCACACACATATGTATATACAAATGTATTTATGTATATAGCATGTAATTAATTGCGGCTTACATCTTGTTCAAATATGCAGCTACTCGACAAGTGCATAACGGTGGCTAACAGCGGCATGCCACTCAATTATCAGACAATATGTGTGAAACATATTGCGCACCTTAAATTGCCAGCTAGTGTTCTGATTAAATTCGATAAGTTGCACTAAATTAATTAGGAAGTTTTAAATGTTTTGTACGTATGGTATTTTAAAAAATCTTAAGTTTCAAAGTTAATATTATGCAAATTATATTACTCACGTAATCACATAGTTTATGGCACGTAAAGCTATAATATTTTTCACTTCATCAATAATATGTATCATTTGCATAAATCTCCAATAAAAGCTTAAGTTATTTGTAGCTTGGCAAAGCCGCTTATATTACGCTTCTCCAACCACCGCTACAACTATAATGCCTTTACAATTTGTGCTCTTTGACATTTGCTAGGCCATACGTTGCTCACATATACATTTTGCCGCCAAAGAAGCGGCTTAGGCAGGGAAATGGGAAATAGCTTTGCGCACCTCGAAGGGGTGCTCTAAACGTCGCTTTGAATATGATTTGCCAGTGGTTTGTTTGTGTGCCGAAACTAGTTCCGTTAGAAACGATTGTAAAAGTTGCTCAAAAATGTTCCCTCTTTTGATAGTCGGTTGAATTTTTCGCTACCTACATAGTATCAATGAGTGTATGGTATCTTCGAATCGGGAAGCTGAGGGCTAGTTCTGTCGAAAGTCAGTAGTGCTATATGTTGTTCAAAAATGTCCCTTCTATTGGTCTATATCGAAAACATTCCAGTACCAATGAGCGATTAGTACTGCAACGTCCAACAGCTGAAGATCAATGCACTCAATGAGTCCATTTCAATCATATCTATCGATAGTGCATGTGTTTCAAAGTTATTCCACAGTCTACCCACACAGCCTTAGTAACTGTGCCGCTCTTCCGTCGGCACTCTTGCTACTGCCTCACCGTTTATTAATTTTTTTTAATAAGCGCTCAGGTATTTTGCTTTGAAGTGTTTGCTACTGTGGCGTAAGCCGACAACAACACACGCCAAAGTTTATTTAAATATATTTTTTCAACTTACGCATTTTTTTGCAACAATTTTCCGCCGCTCGCTCACTTTTTCAACATGTTTTTTTCAGTTTTCTGAGTTTTTCTAACATTTTGTTTTTATGCGATCAAAGCCAGCAAAGCTGTGGATATTCTCTGTTGCACATAAAAATGAACAACGCCAACTCTTCACGGGCATAATACATTTATGGCTTGCCATAATCATAAAGCCAACAAACTGAGCACCACATTAAACTCCTGCCACGCCACTAACCTAAGCCCACTTAATTTTATGCCAACTTAACACAGCTCTACTTGACTGAACTCAAACACAATGCACACAAACCGCCAGCCAGCTGTGGCTGCTCGCCCGCTTCCTTGAGCTGTTTGTGAGCACCGCTTTGTTATATTTACTCTAGCCTTGTTTGTGTTGTTGTTAATGTTGTACTATTTTTATTGTGTGTGTGTAATGTTTGACTTTTAATTAGCACTGGCCGGAAAACACACACTTATAGCCGGACAAAAGATTAATACTTGTAAATATGTGAAAAATGAGCAAAAACAACAATGCAAAACCTGTTGCGGTTACGGAAATTGAGGTTATGTTGCAGGGATTTATTTTATTGTAACTTCGCTTACTTTTATAAATGAACTGTTGGCAAACGGCTGCGTGGGAATTAATATTTTAAAGTTCAGGCATTTGGTACTGGCAAAAAATTGCGCTTCATTAAAAAATATTAAATCCATAGAGTAATTTTAGTGCATGTCCGTCTGTCTGTCCGTCTGTATATATACGAACTAGTCCCTCTGTTTTTAAGATATCGTCTTGAAATTTAGCAAACATCATTTTCTCTTCAAGAAGCTCTTCATTTGTCGGAACTGTCGATATCGGACCACTATAATACATACAGCTGCCATACAAACTGAACGATCGGAATCAAATACTTGCATGGGAAACTTCCTCGTTTGACGATATATCTATACGAAATGTTGTGAGTTAAAATAATGTCATATCGGAAGAAATTGTTCAGATCGGCTCACTATAGCATATAGCTGCCATACAAACCGTACGATCGGAATCAACTTCTTGTATGGAAACCTTTCGCATTTGACGTGGTATCTTCACGAAATTTGACATGGATTACTGCTTAAGTTAATAATATTATCTCCAAAAAAAATTGTTCAGATCGGATTATAGATATAGATATAGATATAGCTTCCATACAAACTGAACACACATAGTTACTAAAGGAAATACACCTTTGATGGGTATATTAGCTTTGGTGCAGCCGAAGTTAAAGTTTTTTCTTGTTTTTTTTTTTTTTTTTGTTTTTATATTTATAATAACAAAAAAATAAACAAATATGTACCATTTTGGTCGATCACTATTTTTCCGCTAGAGACATTATACCATCGGTGTAAAATTTTCAAAATACGAAAAGACTTTTTCGACTACCCAATATGAACACATACTATTTACCGCTTTTTATAATGTTCAGCTATGCATACGCAACAATTTCATTGTTTAACGGTTTATTTTTAATTTTCAACAAGTTTTCGGAAAGGGCGCGCAACAAATTGAAATTTTTATTGCTCGTAAAAAGCCGACAATTGCGTTGCGCGTTGGGAATTGTGTCAGTGCTTTTTAACCCTTTTTAAATGACTGCATATAAAATATTTATAGTTTTGCTGTTTTTCTACGAACAACTACAACAAAAACATTATTATTGCGCGATGCTGGAAAAAGTTTGCACGCTTTCTTTCGCATATTTGCAAAAGTTGCCAAAGTCACAAATAGAAAAGGAGTCTGTAAAGTTATCAAATCCTCGTTAAGTTGTATTAATTTTTTACTCCTTTTGTGCTATTTTGGGATCTGTGTGCCTTTTTTACAATGTGCAACAATAGGCATATGAGAAAACACGTACGATTTGGACTGGAAACGCAGTTAGCATTTAAATAAATTTTTCGTTTTTCTACACAAAAAGTAACAAATTGTTGTGTCAGTGTTGTGAAAGGGGTGCAGAAGAGAGTTGGCAGCTCATTTACATGAAATTTAATGATTAATGAGTTGTGCATATTTCAAAGCAACAGCTGCGTAGCTGCCACTTTTGACAGTGCTTGCGGTCGCAAATGTGTCACATGTGGCAGTTTGTTGATTTTTTAAGACTTTGCCATGCTGATTCTGGAAAACAAATGAAAGAAGGCGGTGGAGTATAAAGATTAGACGCTTTGTAATAATTGTGTTTATTTTGAGACAAATTTAAATATTTTATCAACGCGGTTAAATTTGAAGTTTAGGGGGTATTCCAGACATGAATTTCAGATATTTTTTGAAGTGTCTTACAAAAGGCAATTCATATTTTTGTTATACCCTCGCAACAAAGTTGCTAAGAAGAGTATTATAGTTTTGTTCACATAACGGTTRTTTGTAAGCCCTAAAACTAAAATAGTCAGATATAGGGTTAAATATACCAAAGTGATCAGGGTGACAAGTAGAGTTGAAATCCGGATGTCTGTCTGTCGGTCCTTCCGTCCGTCCGTCCGTGCAAGCTGTAACTTGAGTAAAAATTGAGATAAGAAGGTTAAGTTCGAAGAGGGCAAAATCGGCCCACTGCCACGCCCACAAAATGGCGAAAACCGAAAACCTATAAAGTGTCATAAGTAAGCCATAAAGAAAGATGTTAAATATTGAAATTTGGCACAAAGGATCGCATTAGGGAGGGGCATATTTGGACGTAATTTTTTTTGGAAAAGTGGGGGTAGCCCCGCCCCCTACTAAGTTTTTTGTACATATCTTGGAAACTACTATAGCCATGTCAACCAAACTCTATAGTCCTTTCCTTTGGAAGAAATCGGATAATAACCACGCCCACCTCCCATAAAAAAGTTATGTTGAAAATCACTAAAAGTGCTTTAACCGACTAACAAAAAACGTCAGAAACACTAAATTTTACGGAAGAAATGGCAGAAGGCCCAGGGTTTTTTTTAAAAATTGAAAATGGGCGTGGCGTCGCCCACTTATGGACCAAAAACCATATCTCAGGAACTACTCGAGCGATTTCAATGAAATTCGGTATATAATATTTTCTTAACACCCTGATGACATGTGCGAAATATGGGGAAATCGGTTCACAACCACGCCTTCTTCCAATATAACGCTATTTTGAATTCCATCTGATGCCTTCTCTGTATAATATATACATTAGGAACCAATGATGATAGCGGAATAAAACTTTACACAAATACGGTATTTGACCTGAGGTATCCCTTGTGGAAAAATTGTCGTGATCGGACTATAACTTTTCAATACAATTAAAATAAATGAAAATACAATTCAATACTCAAAGTACACAAATTGATCTAATCTAATTAATTTTACAGCAAAATAAAAAAATATGTAATGTAAATGACGGATAATGAAATCTCGATTATCACTTTATCATGCGAGGTATAAAATGTTCGGTGACACCCGAACTTAGCCCTTCCTTACTTGTTTTGTTATACATTCGTTTCATAACATATTTTACTTATTAACATTGCAGTATTATATAGGAAAAAATAAAAAAAATTAAAATTTTCAAAAATTAGCAGTTGATAAAGTGGAGTCTCTAATAATTGGCACGTGACCATAACCACGATTTCAACCATGCTAACAGGCAGAGAGCAAAACAAATGATTAATCACGAAAAATGTCGCAAATGTCTTTAACTACGGAAAACCTCGAAAAAAAAACCTAAAAAAAAAATTAAAAAATTAAAAAAAAAAAATATTTTTTGTCTGAAACTGCGTTTTTGTTTGAAAAAGTTTTTTTAAACTCCTTCGATATTGTTAAACTGGAACTAAGGAAAACTTCGAAGAAAAATTTTCTATCTGAAAAAATAAATAAAAAAAATTTGTTTGACTCTTTCGAATTTGTTATAAATAGTAAAAATTAAAATTTGGCGGAGGGGATAGTTCTAGCCATAGACAATCCCATAAGGCAGTCCTTTCTGAAAGAGAAAATATTTATCCACATAATATTGCAATGTCTGGAATTACGGAAGAGTTAGAGAATTTATTTTTTGACAAATTGATGACAGCCTGAAAAAAAAATTTTCCACCACTTTTTTGACTGTTTCGAATTATTCCAAATTAGTATTAATATTGATATTATTTATATTTTTCAAAAATATATATTTTTATCAGTAATGATAAAAGGAATAAAATTTTCGCTAATGATTTCTATTTTTCAAGGCACTTTAAAACATAAATAGACTAGTGCAAAAGTCTTTGAAAATGAAAAAAAAAAAAATGAAATTCATAGCAAGTTGAGCTCCATCGGAACGAAATGAAAGACGAAAGACGAAATGACAAACATGAATGGAAAATAATTTGCTGATGATGATCTGGGGTCTAGAAAAGGAATGTGAGGGCCGTGGTTGAAATTTTAGGAATTAGAAACGATTTATCTCAATTTCCGCCAAAACTACGAGTGCTATTGACAAAAGTTATAAGGCAATGTTGTAGATAATAGAAAGATATAGAAATTTCATATATACACTTTTTTCACATAACCTTAAATTTTATGTGAAAAATTCAAATGACCAAGCTTTTGGGTTTTTAATTAATAAACCGTTTTTAATCCTAAATCCTTTAATAAAAAAGTTCTCAAGTGAAAATAACAAATTTTTTTAAGAAGCCAATACGCTTTATGTTTCTTAAAATATCTACTTTTTTATCGCATAAAAATATACAATTTTCTCAGAAAATTAAAAAAAAAATACCCAAACTGCGTTTTCTGTCCTGAAAGAGGATATAACTCTTTAATTATAATACTTTATGTTGCCTACATTTAGGCGCATCGCCAAAGTAGTAAATTTCTTTTTACTAACACAGGTCGTCTTTAAAAAGCTATTAACTTGAATATTCTTACTAAAAAGTCATTTCTCCGCCGATTAACCGTTAAGCATTAAACGCGAACCATTTCATTTCTGCAAAAGTATGCAGCTTCAACTTCTTACAAAATCAAGAACAACACAAACAACGTCTCCAAAATAATTTCATTTGCCGTTTGCTGCATTTCATTGAAATAATTCAATTTTATCGCTGCATTAAAGCGCACAAGCATACTTGAATTTCATTTTGTAAACAACTACAAAATCATTTTCATCATTTTCGCATATTTTACAACACTATAATAATATTCAAACCTTTTACAGCTTTGTAAAACTTACAGCACAAAAGCAGTAGCGCACATGCAGCAGCTGCCACTGTGAGCTTTTATTCATATGCGCACATTTATGCACTGCTGCTGTCGCAGTAAACAGTAACTAACGGTCGTAGCACGTCTGCGCCATAGCGACGTTGCTTATCACAGCAGTATGGCACATACATATGTATGTATTTATTCGTGTGCTACTCTCACTGCACTAATTTCATTTTTGCTTTTGCTCGCATTTTTCATTATTCTACGTGACATACTTTGCACCGTAGCTAATATTTCATTGCTTCATTGCTGCAAAAAGGCGATGCACGCCAGCGACACCAGCACTCAAGTGCCGCTATGCGTTTAAATGCGGCAGCAGGCGCAGTTCCATCTGCCCTACAGCTGCGGCAAGCAGCCGGCAGTCAACATTGTCAGCAACTTTATTAACTTAATGCAACTTTGTTGGTGATCAACACCTAAAGTGTTAAGGCCGTGCGCACGCAGTGGGCGGGTGTGTGGTAGAGTTGTGGCCGAGGGCAATTTAGTAAATTTAAGTCTAATTTTTACTTTAAACAGTTGGCTACATTTTTTAATTGCATCACACACTGTCGTGAAGGGTGCGCCAATTGGGTTATATTGCAAAATATGCGCGGAAAGAGAGTTTGAGATTTGAAGTGAGGCTAGTTCAGGGACCAGTTAATTGTCGTAAAATGCAAGCACGTATCATAGAATAAAAATCTACAACCGACAATGATTGAGTGGTTAGGTTATAGACATCATCCAAAGACAAAGATGTGAGGTGGAGAGTTACCAGAAGTAAAGCGCTGATGGATATGCTTCAAGAAATAAGCTGTGCATACCATACGTACCAGGTTGGTGCGGAAGTCGATTTCAAAAAATTTATTGAACCAATAGTTACAAGTCTTTAAAAACTTTCAAAATAAGCTCCTTCTGCGTCGATGCAGGCATCACAGAAGGCATTCTCCGGAATAGCCTCGAGAGCCCAGATGTACATATGCTGGTTGTATACCCTCTGTCGTCTCATAGTTCTTGCCTTTCATCGGCCTTTCAGGCAAGAAAACAAAAAAAGTCGGGGCACATCTGGGCTGTAGGACGGCTCCGGAAGCGTTGTGATGCCGGTCTTTGTTAGGTAGCTGCTCACAAGAAAGGCGGTGTGAATCGGAGCGTTGTCGTAGTGGAACTTCCAATCGGCTGCGTTGTCTTGTCGGACCCGATTGACGTTTCGTTTGAGTCTCTTGAGGACTTCCACGTCAAACTTGGCGTTGACGGTTGGTCCCGGAGCAACAAATTCATGGTGGACGATTAAGAGAATTGGGATAGGTTATATGGCTGATCTCGGCGCAAGGCGTGGGATCACATTTTGACTGTTATAGAGAGTTCTTTATGAAGCCAGGTGAAAATTATCAGCTCCGAAATCTCATGTAACCTAACCGAAACTCTACATATTTCACATCATATCATACCTTAGGCCATATCATTTAATTAGTGACGGGCCTTTGTGTTGCGTTAAGTTCTCCTGACACATATGTACCTAAGTGTTTTATATATACAAAGAAATTCAGAAATTTCAAAAATTCCACCGGAATCTTCATAACCTACTAGGTGGATACCAGCGCTGCAATATAACCGAATCTAACAGAGATTTACAAAATTCCGTTGATATTAAATTGTGACTTTCTTTTTATATGTAAACATATATTATAGATTTTCTCAAAACGTTTGATACCTTAATGCATTTTCACCCTCCTGCTTGTGGAAAAACGCATTACTGAACTTTGAAAAATTATCAACGCCAACATCAACTGACAACTGGCAAGCTTACCTCCACATCTAATGTTTTCGCAAGCGAAGGCGGACTCCGTTGCACCGTTGAAAAGCTAAACTTATTCGTAAGAGCATACGTAAGATATTAACGCGTTAACATATATACATGCGCTGGTGTTTTTACAGTAATGCATAACAAGAAATTAGGTTAAAGGGTTGTTGCAACGGAAGCTACGCATTGCAATCGCGCGCATAAAGGAAGACAATGCGAAATTTATTTTTCTGCACAAATACTTCCTTAATTACATATGTATGCGTTTTGGTTTGTAAAGCGCACATAATGAGATTGTCAAAACTTAAAGTGCTTAAGTGTGTCAAGAGATAAATAATAATTCATTTGCGAGCTCCTTTGCTACATAAGTTCATTAAAAGAGCAAACGGAAAAAAACTAAAATAAAAATATTTAAGAAGCATATCAAAAGCATAAAGAATAGAAATTTGTAAGCACTTAAGCGCATATTTGACAACTGACATTGTTGTAGGAACACTATAATGACCTTGCAGGCCGTGACGGCAAGCGCAAAGCACTGCCTCAACAGTCTGACATATTTTGCTTGCCATAAGCAGTGCGAGTGCACGCTTAAGCACTGTATGAAAATGAACTTACAAGCATATCACGATTAGCACACGTATTTAACAAGTCCTTGCTGTCAGCGGCGCGACATTTTGTTTGTTTTCTCGGCATTATTTATTTGCTTTTTTACTTAGTTCGTCACTTTTGCTATGAAACGAAGTGAGCGCCCAAGTGGATAAGTGCGAGCACACTTGTGTGCAAGTAGTAGTTGCTGGGGGGGCAATGTGGCGCAGCAGTGAGCTTAACATGCTAAGCGGAGATGTAAGTGTGAAAAACGTTTGAATAATGCTGCTGCTTAAATGGATAGCTTTTTGTGAAGCTACATACTTGCAACGATTACTGTAGTGATTACTTAGCAGGAAGGGTATTTAAAAAATGTTAAAGAAGTAAGCAGTTGTAGTACAACAAATTGCTTAATGTAAAAATGAACTTAACATGAAACTTAACATAATGGGAAACTTAACAAGACTTAACGTAAAACGCAACTAAACGTGAAACTTAACTTAACATAAAACATTACTTAACTTGAAACTTGACTTGATTTAAAACTTAATTCAACGGGAAAATTAACTTAACTTTATGTAAAACGTAACTTAACCTAAAAATTATGCCGACTTAACACTAAATCAACGTGAAACTTAAAACTTAACTTAGCTTTTCTTAATACGTAACTTAACGTGAAACGAAACTTTACCTGAAAACTAAATGAACTTGGTTTAAAACTCAACAAGAAATATTTCTCAAACTTTATACACCAAAAATTGTAGACTTCATAGTCATTAATTTATTTTTATGCTGCTTAATTGTTTCAACGTCAATTCGTTTTATGGACAAGCGCTGCATATTCATTTTACACGAAAGCCAAATGAAATAAAATTAAATCAGCGCAATCACCACCCAACCACGCACCTGCCATTCTGCGTAAACAGGGCTATCGAATATTTCCTGCTACGCGTTGCACACAAATTGGCTATGTACACGTAAAGATATAAATTGAGTGTTTGCCGCTCTCAAACCACATAATTTATGCGGTTTTTATTTGTATACATTGCTTTGGATTTTTTCCCGTTCGCCGCGCATTATTATTATTATTATTGCACGTATTTATTTTGAGTAGCTCCTGGTCATTGTTGTGCTACTTGCGTGTGTGCGCTTTTTTTTATCTCCTTTAACCGCGAGACGCCACCAGCTGCCGCGCCATTATCATTATTGCTTACGTTCCTTTAAGGCGCGTATTACTTTTTTCGTTAGGCCTCAGTGCTGCTATGCGCGTTGTTATCTTGGAATTTCTTTTATTGTGTTCCCATTTTTATCATAAAACTGCTTCATGTTTCCAATTGTTTTTTTAATTATTATTTTTTTTTGTAAAGCAGCAATAACAAAACAACTGAAATGCCACACTTGGGATTAAGTAACGTTGTATTCGTTAAATTAATGTTATTTTTTTGAGGCGCTAATAAAAGAAGACACAAAAGAGCCTTATTGCTTGTAAATATGAAACTAGCATTTTTTTCCAAGTTGCTTTATTCGAAGAGAATCAAGAAAGCAAACCACTTGTGTGTAGAAAAAACTGCGAGGAAACCGTGCGCACAAGAGATATGAAAGTGACGCCAAACCAATTATTTGAGAAAATTTACAACAATAGTGATTAATAAACCATAGCGTGTAAGGCAAAAAGCTGCTTAAAGTTTAGTAAAGCACCTTTTGTTGTTATTTCAGCACCAGATGAGCCAACACGCGAAAATTTTTTAAATAATTTAAATAAATAATGTAAAAAGCATTTAAATAATTAAAAACATTTGTGAATTGTAAATTTCTTGCTCTCAGCTGAGTTCGGCACTATCGATATTCCATAACTAACATAATACTTTTAGGTGGGTGCACACTGTGCAAACACTTCAAATGTTTTAAAATTCACACAAAAGCTATCTCATGTTGATAATATTTCGATATTTTAATATAATTTTAACAGCTTTAAAACAAAAATGCCAATTCAAGCCAATTTGTCAGCCAAACGACTTTGCACAAACATTAAAACAGTTAAACAATTCTTCACTAAGTCATATAAACCGGTTGGATGATTAAGAAGTTTGCAGAAAAAATAGTTGTGCTGAGCTGAAAAGCGTCGAACGCTATATATATATGTATGTACACAGCTGTGAAATATTTATAATATCATATTTTCGGGTTACTCTCCGCTAGCTTTGCAAGTTTTATGTGCGGAAGCCAATAAAGTACGTGAGAAAGTCTGCAAAACTACTACTTAAATCAAACATCATGAATGTGTGGATAACTGCTGAAAATATGTAGACAAAAGTATAAAGGATATGATGACAAGTATGTGTACAAGCCACATGGGGAGAAATTTTGGTTTTATGAGTTTTCAGCACATAAATAGTAGCTATTACACTTGCTCATATCCAACAGTAAACTAGTTACATTTAATTAAATGTCGACGGGAAAGTGTTGTTAGGCATTATGATAGACCCAAACGCACCGAAATTCATATACTACATATATACATAGCTTCGTTCAAAATATGTCAAATTTCAAACCCATTTCGACAATTTTTCATTTTATTTTGACATTGGCGAAATTTGTTTGACATTTGTCACAATTTTTGACATTTATGAAAATTGTTTGACATTTATGAAATTGGTTTGACATTTATGAAATTTGTTTGATGTTTGTCACATTTTGTGACATTTGCAACATTTTGGTGTGACACTTGTGAATTTTTTTGGCATTTGGGAAATTTTTTGACATTTGAGACACTTTTTGACATTTACGAATCAAACAGACAAAAAATCTTACACTTCGCAAGAATGTGTATTGTTTAGAGCTAACGGGTATCCATTAAAATCTCGAGTTTATGTCAAAGCTTCAAACTCTCGAAGTTAACTTATCTCGAAACGATACTTAACATGAAACTTAACTTACAGAGAAACTTAATCTTAACTTAAGCCCACGTTAGACTTAACGTAAAACGCAACTTAACGTGAAACTTATTTTAAAACGTTACTTGACAAGAAACTTAACTAGTTTTAAAACACACGCATTCCAAAGCCTTTAATTTCCTAAAAAAAATTTCAAAATATTTCAACATCTTGCACCACACTACTTAAAAAAATTTCAAAATTTCAAAATTTTCCTAGAAAATATTCTTCCATTTAACTAAATACCAGACTAACGTGTTATGATATCAACACCGTAACCAAACAAATGCAGAAGTCTGCATTTCATAATGTCAAGAGAGCACAGCAATGCCATCAACACTGTCATTATTTTGTTGGACGTGCACACCATTTTTAGAGCAGCCCACACAAACTTACCACAACCAATCAGTTAGCTACATAACTTCCGCCGCCTCGTTCTTTTTTGTGTTTTTTTTTCTGCTTCTTCTTCACATGCATAGTTGCATTTATGGCATTATTCACTATAAACTTTACTCATCGTCGACGTTGATTTTATCTTGCGAAAAACAATAAAATACACATACCTTTGCACTTTTGCCTTTAAACTCATATACGAGTATATAGAGTAGTATATATGTATGCCTGGTCTGACACGCTTTAACTTTTCTGTGGCATATTTTTTTACGCTTTTTCTACACTTCAAACACTTGCGAATCTGTGCGTGGAAGTGAGTTGTTGCTATTGGAACAATTTGCATGGCAATTGAGTTTGCAACTGCTACTTAAGAACTTAAAGCGAGTAAAAAAACCATGACTGTCTAATGTGTTGGAAAGCGAGTGGGGAAAAGGCAGAAGTTTGAGTACCGGAAAATCATCATTGGCATAACTACAAAATTAAATAGTGATTTTTATTTTATGATATTAAGCTTAGTAAAATGGCTTGTTTTCTTATCGAACTTTCATACTTATGGAATTTATTATCACAGGCAGTCGGTTGCAGTATTACATGACAGCACGAAGCATTTGAAGCTCAAGAGACAATATAAGCACACGACAAGAGAGGATTAAAATAAGTATATTGAACGAAAATGAAATGAGCTGAAGTAATATTGATGCAATTTATATACAAAAGTTGCATTAAATTACAATCAAGAACATGAACAGCTATTTATTATTTACTTTATTCCTTACCAAATTTAGATCACTAAATCCAAGAAATAGTTTGCAAGAATATATTGGGTAGTCGAAAAAGAATTTTCGTATTTTTAGTCAAACTTCAACTTTTTTTTTTATATTTATAATGAACCAAATATGTACTATATTGGTCAAGCGCTTTTTGCCATTTTTCCGCTAGAGACATTATTCCATCAGAGTAAAAAGTAATTTTCACATGTTCTCTTAAAGCCAACTTTACTCCTTAAGCGAATTTTGCATTCACCGAAACAAATGGTGGTCCGATGGTGCAAAGTCAGGGCTGTATAGTGGACGCAACAAAACTTCCTAGCCAAGCTCTCCCAGTTTTTGCTGAGTCATCAAAGATGTGTGTGGTCTGGCGTTGTCCTGATGGAAGCCCTTTCTGTTGATCAGTTCTGTCCGTTTTTTTTATCACCTGCTTCAATCACATCAGTTGTTTGCAGTAAAATGTAGAATCAATCGTTCGACTAGACTGTTGCAGCTCATAGTGGCTGATTCCTTTCCAATCCCACCAAACACTCAGTATAAGCTTTCGAGGCGTCAATCCTGGCTTTGCGACTATGTGTTGAGCTTCACCATGCTTGGACCACCCCCTTTTTCGCACATTATTGTATTTGATACACTTTTCGTCTCCTATTACCGTTCGCTTCAGAAATGCCTCGATTTCCTTTAATTTTAGCAAACAATCGTTGGAGATGTTAATTCGGTCCATTAAATTTTTCACAGACAATTCATGTGGTACCCAAACATAGAGTTTCTTTTTGTAGCCATTCTTTTTAAATGGTTCAAAACCGTTTGATTATGAATGTTAAGTTCTTTTCTGGTCAATCTTTTTCCATAATTTCATCGACTTTTTCAAGGATAGGTCGACCAGAGCGAAGTGCATCTTTCACATCAAAATTTCCAAAACGGAAGCAAGAGAACACACGAACTGATACAGTATCGTCTCCGTAAACACCGTAAACTCCACAAATTTCATTGTTGGCTTGCACGGCATTTTTCCCTTTTTCATAAAAAAATTTCAAAATATAGCAAATTTTCACTTTTTTTTTAATATCTTGTCTTTAAATGAAGCACACATTGTGGTTGGTAGCATTGGAGATATACGACTGCAACGAAATCTATTGACAAAATACGAAAGGACTTTTTCGACTACCCAATATAGCCGAAATTCGAAGCACTAATTTTACTATTGAAAAATAAAAAGTGCTGTTAGGATATAATTTGTATACTATATCGAAAAATTTTGTAGTAAGGCCTATTAAAAATTAATAGATATAAAAGCTTAACTGTATTTCAAGCAACATAAAAGGCTGTTTTCCAAACTGATTTAGCAATCAGCGGATTCGTTTCCATTATAAATTTACATATAGAGATGGAGAGGGAGAGAGTAGTTCATGGTGCGCTAAGGTTGTAGTCTTGTGCCAAGGCGCTCTGAGTTGTGTTAGGCAAAAATTATTGGATAAATATAAAAAAAAAATAAGTTGAAGTTAGATTAGAAAAAAAAAGACTTTTTCGACTATCCAATATCTACAAAAAACCTTAAGAGGTTCGGTTGGAGGAATACTAGACTTAATGAAGTAATAGAGTTGAAATTTCTTAAGCATAGAAGTTCTGTTGCTACTTCCTTCAGCTTTTGGTTGCCATTGCAATTAATTGCAATTAATTTTTAAGTGTTGTTTGCCTACTACCAGCAGTTTCTGGCTTTTCGGCTGGTCAATTGCTCCAATTCAGCACCACTACTTTCACTTAATTATAATTTTTTGTTTGAATTTTTAATTGACGCTCCTTAAATAAATATTTTGACAGCTCAAATTAAGGGGAACACATAATAACGCCCTCAGCAATCGGCGCCAAAAATCATGACTTGACGTGACAGTTGAATTATTCAATTTACACCACGCATTTTAGCATAATCGATGCGCCCAATTAAGCTTAATTATAAATTCTCTTTTGCAGACGGCTAAGTCCAGCAACACAAATAACCACACACACACTCGGATACGCATAAACTCAATTAAAAAAGCAAATGTCAAAAACAGCTGCAGCGCGTAAACGAAAATTGACATGTGAATGACCTGCTAGTACAGTTATTCGTGACAGTGTGCAGCAACGCGTTGTGCAAATGACTGTCTGCTCTGTACATATGTACATGTTGGTAATTAGTGCAATCAGTTAAATGACATTTCACCATTGTAAATGCACGCCAATTGATGCTGTCAATTAAGAGCGCGCGTGAAAGCGGACAACGACGAAAACTACCACAAAACAAAATAGCGCGTCCGTGTGCGTGTCGCAGAACAGGGTGTTGGCGACGGCGTTAGCACGGGGGCATGCCGCGGAATTGCATTTAATACACGGAAAAAAATACAACACTAGACAGCGTGTTGTTGTTGGGAATTTTGTTTTTGCCATTTCGATATTCTGCAGCAACGCCGAAATTCACTTAACACCGCCAAGTTGGAAGGAAAAAAACTATTCACGGCTGTTAATAATATTTTAGCCGGTTCGAGCTTTGCCCGCGAACTCAGGCAACTAATGGTGGGTGAGCTGCGCAACTATAACCCTTGGTATTTCAACTAAAACACGTTGTTTTTGTTATTATTTCCTGCAGACGAGAAAGACTACAGGCGTCGCGGATGGTACGGCTGCTGGCGGGGACAGCGCGGACTCACAACAGCTTGAGGACGCTGCGCAGTACGAGCCACCAGCTGGCTACAGTTCCGATACAACAGCAACAACATCGCCAAAACAACAACAACGTGAGCAGCAAGCGAATAGCATGGCTGCCGCGAACGCGGAAGCAGCGTGCAGCGGCGGCGCGTTCTCGCTACGCCAACGACGGGTCTCCGAATTGGTGCTGGACTCATACAGCGGCCGTACAGCGACGACAGCAGCACAAGATTATGACGATGCGGCAGCTGTTGATCTCGATGAGTATGAGGAAGACGATTACGAAGATGGCGTGGATGGCGAAAACGACTATTACGACGAATCGCCGGTGCAGCGCAGCGCTAGATTCTTACAGCCACGTAGACAACAAAGGAAAATCGAATTGCCGGAGCAGGCGACGACTAGCACGGCGGCGAAAGGCGGTGTCAAAAGGCCAAAGCGACGCATTAAGACTGCACGTCAATTCTCGCAGCGCACCACTTCGACCGAGTCCACGGAGAGCGGCGTGCGTCCATGCATATCGAAGGGTCAAATGCGCGGTGAGTTGCAGCGTTAACACGATTACTTGTATGATCGGTAGTTGGCTGATAAATAGAGTTATTAGGTTGTTTAGGGTACAAGCTAAGCACATCTCATCTAGTCTGTGTGCGCTAGCTAAGCTGTCTGTATTTTCCCATTTTGTACGTGTCGGTTGTCACGAACTGTCCAATTTATGCTGTTGTCACACCAATATTGCTTTGCTTTCTTTTTTATTGCTTTCTATTTTCGTGTGTGTTTTCTAGAATTTCGCGAAGCATTTCGCTTATTCGACAAGGATGGCGACGGCTGCATAACGAAGGAGGAGTTGGGCACCGTAATGCGTTCATTGGGTCAATTCGCGCGTGTCGAGGAATTGCAGGAAATGCTACAGGAAATCGATGTGGACGGTGAGTTGGGCGGGATTATTAAAACGTGCAACATAGAAAATAGCAATATCTGTTGGAGGTTAGCGCGTATCGCAGTAAAAGCCATGACAGCGTTGATTTTATATTTAAAAGCACTTTGCACTTTGTTATTGCTTGCTATAAGGGGTTTTCGTTTTTTTTGTATCGTTGCAGGCGATGGCAATGTTAGCTTTGAGGAATTTGTGGACATACTCTCCAACATGACATATGAAGACAAATCGGGGCTTTCCTCTGCCGATCAAGAGGAACGTGAGTTGCGCGACGCATTTCGTGTGTTCGACAAGCATAATCGTGGCTATATAACGGCCTCAGACCTGAGAGCAGTGCTGCAGTGCTTGGGCGAGGATCTGGATGAGGAAGACAGTAAGTCGTGGCTAATCCGTTAAATAATTAATATAATATATTTTTGAAGAAGAAGATTAAACGTATTGAGTGGTTTTACATTTTGTACTTGCTGTTGTTGTTTTCTTTGTTTTTTTTTTGTATTGTGTTTGAGCAGCTGAGCGTATGTGTGTTTCTTTTTAATTTAAATTTTTTGATGTATGTGTAGATTGGCTGACAAATTCGTTAAGAATTGCATGGTTTTACTGTTAGCTTGTTTACTTTTTATGCTGCCTTAGGGTTATTATTTTTTTTTCATGCCAAGCGTTAAATTCCAATATTGTTTGTTTGTTTTTCCATTTCCTACACTTGTCACTTCTGCACAGTTGAGGACATGATAAAAGAAGTGGATGTCGACGGCGATGGACGCATTGACTTTTATGAGTTCGTGCATGCGTTAGGCGAGCCGGAAGACTCACAAGAAAATGATGACGAGAATGAGGAGGAAAATACTACTTCACCATTACCAACACCAAAATCCATTGCGTCGATGACGTATGACTAAGGCATGCCGAATTTTGACAGCTAATGCCGAAACTGTTTAACGAAAGCTTAACTAAAAGCAAACTAATAAGGATAATAAGCAACAAAACAAAAACATATTTAATAATAATAAGTGAGAAATAATAATAAAATAATAAAAAATAAATTAATTAAATAAACAAAATATTAAAAACTAAAACTAAAAAAATTTACTTAAAAAAATAATGAGTGAAAAATAATAATAATCATAAATACAAAAAAAATTATTAAAAAATAAATAAAATAACAAAAATATTAAAAATTAAACTTTACTTAACAAAATCTTTGCTTCTAACAAACTTGTAGTTTTAATGAAGACAGCAAAATAATATTGAAAGTTTTTAATACAAATACCAGTTTAATTATGCCTAACTTAAATTTAATAATCAAAATATTTAAAATCAAAACTATAGTTTAGTCATTATATCATCATAGCAACAAGTAAAGAAAAACCAAGAAAAAAATAAACATCTATGGTATGCCACATTTTAAAATTTCAAAATCATTTAAAAGAAACACAATTCTTTGAGATAAAAATAATATCTAACAAAGTTGGACATTTTGTCTGGTTATGTAAAAAAAAAAAAAATACTTGATAAACAGTGTAAATCCCTGACATAAATTGTTGCTAAAAACGAAATTTTTTAACTTAAAACTTGAAAACAAGGTTGCTATATACTTAAAATACGAATTATAACATAACTCCAATGTAAACATATCCATATATTATATGTACTTAGCACTTAATTACTTAACTTTAAAAATAAAATATTTACGTTACCTAAAATTGCCACAAGGAATAAATGTATGTCTCAAAATCACATGGAATTATGCCTTTCTAAAGTGGTGTTGGAATTTTTGACGCCTTTATAGCTTTAAAATTTACTTTTAATTTGGTTATTCAACACATATGCATTTTTAAATAAACAGTAGAAAGAAAAAAAAAAATGAATACTAAAAAAAAAAAAATGAATACTAAAAAAAAAAAAATGAATACAAATAAATAATTAGCAAGAAATGCAAATCTTAACAAATCTCTAACAAAAGTTTAATTTTTTTTGTGAAAAAGCAAAACTTTCCGTAAAATTTTGAACAAATTAACATTAGTAATAATAATTATTTATGCGCGTATGTTTAAACTAGATAACGAAAAAAATTACAATTAAACTTAATCAAAAACTTTTACTTTAAATAATTCAATAAAAACTTTAAATCTTATGCAAAACAAAAAAGCTCAATTTGTTTTAATTCAAAGGTAACTGCATGCTCGCGCAACAAATTAACGGCAGGCGACTGCACAGGCCAAAATACTCATAGTCAAGCAATTGTATTGCGTTGATTGAGCAGTGTGACAGGCGGTTGTTAAATGCATATAAAGTGATATTATGAGCTGCTCTTTGATGGTAAAATGTAATAAAAAGAGCAGAAACACAAGGAAATGCTAAAATGGCAGTAATTTGTGGGAAGCTCATTAAAATGCAGGAGCTAAAAGCACGTGTTTATTACAATAAAACTAACACCAACTATTTACAATTAATTAAAGTGACTCCAGCTTGATTACACGCATATACTTTAGTGCAAATAAATGTCATTTTAGAGCAAATAAATGCTATGCAGTAGCGAAAACAACGACGACCTTATATGAATGCGAACAAGCACATGTCTTTTGTTGAAAATAGTGGCAGCCGAAGGATCTTAAATATCGATAAAGAGCAGCTTATAAGGCGCTTACACTCTTATGAGCTATTAACTGTGTGACAATGTCTTCCACTGTGTATGGAGTTGAGGGAATTGCAAGTTGCTGATATTTTGAAGGGAATTTAGAGTTTATGAAAATGACATTAAAAAGATTAAGCAGAAGAAATATAAGACTGATGCTTGGAATATATTGGAATAAAAAATATGAATCCTATAGGAAAGTGGAAAAACGGGGTAACAAGAAATTTTTTTTTTAGAAATGCGTGTACTTAGAATGCTAGAATGTTTCGAAGTTCTATGCACATAATAAGGTATATTTTCAGCTATATTTTAAGATTTTTTTCTACAAAAATATTGAAAAACACCGAAGTTAAGTGCTGTCTTCGGAGGTGCAAAAAAAAAGCTCCCCAACTGCTGACATGATTCCGGCCAAATGAATGGCTGAAACAAAAAAATTCAAAAATCGTTTTAAGTTGAAGATATTTCCTATATAATAACTAACAATTTTTGTTAAATATCAAAAATTAACAAATTGGCGTAGTTCTGAAAAAACTGTAGTTTTTTAATGAAAAAATTACAATTTTCAAGCAATCAAAAAGATCGTAGGTCATTATATAGTAAATACATTCAAGAATACTCAGTTTCAATTAGTCGATCGGTTAATTTCTCCTTGAGTTACAATGTCAGCAATTTTGAAAAACGTCGTTTTGAGAAAAACGCATTTAAAGTTTCAACTATCGATTTATACCTGCGAGCGGTCGCTCTTTAGAACGCTGCCAGTCTAAAACTATTCTAGATGCGACCTTGTGGGTTTCACAGGATATTTTTGAAAATATAAACTATCGAAAAAGCAAAAACAAAAATCGGTTTTTTGAAAGTGTCTCAGTGATATAGCCCCATAGGCCTCTAAATGGCCTATAAATGCTTATAAAAAATTGCAGTCAATATCCCTAAAAATGCAGGAAAAAATTAGCAACGCTTTCGCTAAGGTCAATTGTTAAATATAGATTGTACTTCTAACTTCCTTGAGTACGATTTTTAGTCGAACATATTTACAACTGAATTTGTATATACTTTAAGCCACGAATATGCATATAAGTCAAATACACAAAGGACAAAAGCGTAATAATTGACATACGCAGCATAAAATTACTTTTTCTAAACAAATATATATGTAAAGTTTATATATTATTCGGGTGTTCCAAAATTAACGCAAAATTTAAATTTTGTGGTAAAATGTTGACAAGCCTAAAAAAAAACACACAAAACGACGGCCGACAGTTTAGGCTTAGTAAAAATGGTGCGTTAAACAATAGAACAAAGTGTCTTCATTATAACAATAATTAAAAAATAACGAAAGCTGGGCGGCCGCAGTTCGAAAATTTTACACAAATTATAGTACTGTGAAAAGATTAATTGGGATGGCCGCAAATTTAAATGATGCTTTAATTTTGGCATACCCTGTATAAAAAAGGATGACAGTGTAAGAAACTCAAAGGTTAGCATAAACGAATACTGATAACTTTTCGAACAATATTCGCCATAACCTGACTTTACGGCTTCGCACTAAACTCAAAGGTTGAAATAATGTAAGCTTTCTAACGATATTCGCCATAACCTGACTGTAAGGCTTCGCACTAAAAGGCCGCTGTGCTTACTCGCACACTGGCCTTCGGAAACCCAAAATTATTTAACAATTCACGCTGCGAAACTATTTGAGTCGAGTAAATAAGCCAACAATAATGAGCAGTAAACGATATAAATACACACGCTGATACTTTCGCATACACAAATGGACACATACGTACGACACTGTTGCACTGTTGCCGTTAATATTGATGGTTGAGTTGAGAAAAGCGCCAAACCAAATAACTACGTAATGGACCCTCATCTAGTAAAACATATTAATGCCAAAAGTCTTAAGTTGCGCTTTCAACCAACCAATTTTATTTACTAGATTTACAGAAGAACATATTGCCGCACAAAAAGGTCAGGATATCGAAAGATTAAATGCAACAAATTGCTTTGCAGCCGAAAAAGATTTTTACTTTCCTGCAGAGAGCGATTTGTTAGTGTGGCGCCAATCACTACTAACCATTGTGTTTGATTGTGATTTAATGTCGAGCAAGTCAACAAATGGATCAAGCAGAGTGTGTGTTTGATTGTGCGCATGTGTGTGCGGGTGTTTTGGCTAAATAGTTGTGCAAACAAATAACATGCGAATATGCATTTATTTACACAGATGTAGGAGAAAGAATGTTGCAATTGGGAGGGTCATTGTTTGCTTTGGTTAAAATATTTGTACGGCAGGGTTGCTAAGAAAAAAATGTCGTAGGAGACGTAAGAGATGCTATGAAAATTTGCTCGCTGTAATGTCCTTCACAGACAACAACGATGTCAGCATCGAAATCCAACGCAGAATAACTCTTGCCAACAGGTCGGACTGAGTAGGCAATTGAGAATGAAAGTCCTCTCTCGACGAACAAAAACCAGACTCTATAAGTCACTTATTGCTCTCGTCCTACTATATGGTGCAGAGGCTTGTTCGATGACAACAACTGATGAGTCGACGTTGCGAGTTTTCGAGAGAAAAAAGTTGTGTGAAAGGTTTATGGTCCTTTGCTCGTTAGCCACGGCGAATACGAAGACTTGGTGGAGAAGGACCTGGCTTCGCTTGGAATCTCCAATTGGTGCCACCTTGCGAAAAGAAGAAATGATTGGCGCGATGTTGTTAACTCGGCTATAACCACGTAAGTGGTTAGTAAAGAAACAATAATATCCTTCACTGCTGCATTTCTTATAACCTAAAAGAGTATAAAAGGTCTTTATCTTGATTTTGATCGGTAAGTTTGCTATGGTAGTTTATGCTATAGTGGTCTGATTTCAACAAATTCTTCAGATATTGTAGCGGTTTCTTAGGCAATAATTTGTGTAAAATTTTATGAATAAAAAAGTTTCCATACAAGAGCTGTATTTTGTTCTGTCGGGTTGTGTGACAGCTATATCTTAGACTGGTGCGATATAGTCGGTTCCCGACATATGAGCAGCGAGTAGGGTGGGAAAAGGATGTGCGCAAAATTTGAGATCGATACCTCCGAGACTAAGAGACCAGTTCACGTATATACAGACAGACAACCGCGGCCAAATTGGCTCGGCTCAGTTATGCTGATTATATTCGTATACATATATATAGTATATATCCACCACTACTACTACTATTTATAGGGTCTCCGATCTCAGTGGCAAATTTAACACACACTTATCTGAGTATAAAAAAGTGGCTAAGAGCGCTACAACGCTGAAAGGCGGCATCCAGGGTTGCCAAACATGTATTATCTTATTATAGCTAGAAGAAAAACGCTGAAAAATTGCAATTAAACGTCCCATTTGCTCAGTTTGGCAATGTGCTTCAAGCAAAGTATATTTTGTTTTCTTTGCCTTCTTGCTGTCAGTTCAATAGTACTGGACTTTTATTGTTAAGGAACCCGGTAACCTTGGCTGTCAGGCACTCTAGTATCTTCTGCTGACAACTATTTATTTTCTTTACTGACCTCTGTGTGTTTTGTTAGCCACTCTGGCCACACACGTATTAAGCTTGGCGCAATAAATTGAGAAACGTAGCAATACACATATGGAGGGCAAACACGTGCCAGTTGCGTTAAAATTTCCCACGCAGCACATTGGCGAGATTAGTGTGCAAGCAGAATGAACGATTTAATATGCGGCTAAAGTTCAAGTGAGCAGAAAATGTTTGGGTTGCTGGACGGCAAAGGCGCAGCGATAAGTCAAATGAATATTTACAAAAACAGTTTTAGTTTACAGAAGAAATGTAGTTGCTTAAACAGATATGTAAATACACGTGTAACTGTATCTATTTTTGGGTTTATCATCTTTTTATGCAAATTACTCAAAGCCAAAATAAAAGACACTGTGCAAACGATTTGTTAGTGATTGCAAAGAAATCGATATTTTCGATAGTATTGCAAGTGTATAGCAAGTTTATGCAAGTAGTTGGAACAAATACAATTTGTTGACAAAGTTGCTTTTTGGAAAATAGGATTTCAACCTGAAGCGAAACCGAGAAATCAGCGCAACCAGCTAAGGCTAAAGACAGGTTGGCTCAAGGGTCATTGATTAAAGCTCACAACAACCTTAAATTCATACTTAGCTGGCAATTGCTGCTATTTATAGACGGAGCGAAGATATAAGGTTTCACCTTCGAATTTTTGAGTCTAAGCGTCCATAGGGATCTACCCATGTCAATAACAGCCGGTTTTATGTTACCGGAATTGACACGGATTTTAACCGCCCACGGGATGTTTTTCGGCGATCTAAAAAAAAACACATATCTTCACTCGACAAGCGGATTTACGTAGCCTGAAAGGACCCAGAGTTCTATACGACCTTAATTAACAGCTCGGTAGCTTTCTTTAAAATGATTTAAGAATTGTTTTCAACAAAACACTCAACTAGACTTTAAGGTTGTCAAGAAATCTGCAAAAGCGCTCAGCGCCTTTCAAAGACAGCCGAACAAAGGTGTCGGCGTACGGACGAAATGTGTTAACCGAGATCGCAAAAAATTGATTGAAGAGCTTCTCTACATGGCTTTCCGAAGGATACAAGAGAACAGTATACAGTAAAACACAGCGGGAAGACTCTTCGTTTACAGGGGTTGTCCGGTAAGTAATTTGACTGATTTTCTTCCGCCGACCCTTTACTTCGGAACGTGCGCGCTCCGACTGGATTCGTTAGAGGGTGCTCCTAGCTAACGAACAAGCGGCTGGTCAGTTGTCTTCGAGTCCCTGTAGAGTTAGGATAAACATTTTCGCGCGACGTTTTTCGGGGAGTGGTGCAGGCCGAAAATGCAGCGCTCGTTAGAGCAGAAGTACACGAATCAAAGTGAAACTATGTAAATTTCTTTGATATGATGATGTAGGACTACCCAATTGTTGCTTTAGCAAGAAGTGGTGTGTTTCGGTGGCCCCAGGCCTTTTTGGACGGACGGACGGGAAGAGGTCGCTGATGAAGACCGTGCTGGGAGCCCCGTGTGCGCAAAGTTTTGAACTCAGACCGTCGACTAAGTAACGGACTAGGTAGTGGCTGAGATTATGGCGCTGAAGACAATATAAGCGCAGAAGATTAGACAGAGATTTATTTCTTAAAATATGAACTGCCCGCAGATTCCAAACAAATGTCTGATATTTCACCTAAATCCGACTATAATTAGGCTTTCCGTCTTCATCAATCAGAGTACGACACTCGCTTCGCCGACTTTTTGTGCTCCAATGGGATGAAAGTTCTCACCGCCAACTCTCTTCAAACACGCCAAGCTCCTCACAAGTAAAAATTGACTTCATACGCCTTGCTTTAGAGGTTGACTTCTTTGTGATTTTCAAGCTCTCGGGGCTTATAACCTCAACAAAAGACATTCTTGACAGGCATGCATCCTTTTATATAGACACCAAGTGTTTGCTGGCCATGGAAAATATGAATAACTACACGCAGACAAAGAAAACTGTGCTTATTTTTTATTCATGTTTGTTTGTTGTTGTTGCTGTATATTTTTCTTAAACCGCGCCGTCATCGCAAATAAAAAGTTGTGTCTGCATGCATTAAATTTTATCAGACACCTGAAAGTATGTTAAGACATTTCAGGCAAAAAATGCCTAAGCAACCCTGCATGACATATGTAAATCCAGGCCATTCAAAATGCACGCACACCCGTAATGGGGAAGAAATATTTATATTAAGAATTTAAATGCGACATATTTTTATCTTGTCGGTTTTAAGCTTTGCTTGCCGCAGAGCTTTCATGGCGCTGCGTCTTACAAGTTTTTATATGTTTTTGTTTTTCTTTCTTTCTTTGTTATTCATTGCTTTCTTTATAATTTCTCGGTTTTGCGACAAGCCAACTCAGCAGCGCCTTAGTATGAGGTTAATTTGAAAAATGCAAATTTTGCACAGCCAAACTAATTTGAAAGCCGCCTTGGTGGGTGGCAGCCAGAAGCAGAGTGTGGAAAGAAAAATGAAAATGCCGAACTGTCCGACATTTGTTTGGAATCTGCAAGCGGCACAGAGTGTTGTGCTTAGTTTTAGTTTTCTTTGCATTTCTTTTTCACTCATAACTGCTACTCTATTCTTGTTTTGCTTTCTATTATTCGTTTTGTGTGCAATTTCCAAATTTCCTGTTGTGCGGCCAACCCACAGTTTGTTGTTTGGTTTTCGATTTAGTAGTTGGTTATTTATGATTATGTGATTTTAAGTTTGTTATCCATTTTTATGCTCGCCAACTTATTGTTTTGCTGCTACTGTTGCTCTTTTTGTTGGGCTTGTTGTTGGCTGACCAAAAATAAAATAATCGAGTGCAAAACCACAAAATGGAGAATGTTCGTAAATATAGTAGGTAAAAATCTCTGCGCGGTATGTACATATGTATGTATAGTATATGAACAACAAGAAAAAAAGTAAACGGCAGCACCGAAGCTATAATACCCTTCATAGTTGAATTTATTGCAGCATAGCAAGACAAAAACGTTAACTTAGTGAAAAAGTTTCTATAAGAGATCTTTATCAGATTTAGATTTTTATCGGTTAGTTTGTATGACAGCTATATGCTATAGGGTCTCGACCCGAATAATTTCTGCGCTGATTATAGAGTTATCTTGAACAATAATCTATACCAAATTTCGTGAGGATATCCTGTCAAATAAAAAACTTTTCTATACAAGGACTTTATTTTCATCGATCAGTTTGTATGGCAGCTACACGATATAGTGGTCCGATCTGAAAAATATATACGTTTTCAATGCAAGGATCTGTTTTGGACCGATCAATTTGTATGGCAGCTATATGCTATAGTGGTGCGATATCGGTAGTTTCGACAAATAAGCAGCTTTCTGATGAGTAACGGAGGTGTGCATAGTTTCAGATTGATATCTGAAAAATTGAGGGAATGATATACAGATAGAGATAGATAGAGAGACCAACGCGGCTAAATCGAATCAGCTCGTTACGCTGATTACTTCAAATTTTATGGGGTCTCCAACGTTTCCTTTTGGGTGTACAAACTTCGTAGCAACCTTTATATAGCCTGTTTAGGGTATAAATAGGCATGCAGACATGTGTATGCATCTATGTATAGAAGATGGATGTAAGTGCGAGTGCTTGCAAACATGAATGGGCATTGCACGCATAAAACTTTTTCAGCCATAAACACTCATTTTATTAACAAAAACTCGTTTAGTAAGTTCATGCCATCTCTTATATTTATACGCACACACATACATATACATTTGTGTTTGGGTTGGTGTTTGTGTGTGCGAAGGGACGAGCGAGCAAGTGGTCGCCTGGGGCGTATGAGTAACCACAGTAGCATAAAACTTTGGCGTGCAGTGTGGTCAGCAGTGGTTCTGCGCAAATACACGCGCGCTTAAACAGAAGCACACGTACACTTATGCATGGACGCACACACACAGAACGCTCGCTACACGCAATTATGTGTTTAAGGTTGTGTTATTTTTACACCCTCATGACGAGCATAATTGACAGTCGATTTTGCGGCTTGCTGCCGGCCGCGACGTGGGCGTTTGAGCAACACTTTCCGTTCGGGCGACACCTGCTGCCACCTGCCGCCAGCCAGCAGCTACAATATTACAATTAAGTGCGCGCATCGAAATTTCGCCATGTTTTGTGTCGATTGCGTTAAAAAATACATGATTAAATGCCTCCACACATGCATAAATACATACACATTGCACACATATTAACATATATGTATGCAGTTGGGCATTCATTATGCAAGCAGCGCGGTCGCGCACGCATTCTGATTTCATTTTCGCGACGTCAGTTGCAATTTTTGCCGCGTTAAAATTAATGAATATTGTAATTTACTTGTATGCATGCACTTAATTTTTATTATTTTTTGTTTAAAATTTTATTTATTTTTTATTATAAGTTGCAAATAAGTTTCCTTAATTCACAGCAACAGCTGCTCTTGTGAGTTTGGTTGTGTGAGTGTGCGTGTACTCGTTTTGTTCTGTTAAAACTTTATGACATGAAAAATGATGGAATTCACCAGCGCGATGAGATTTAAAAATTATGTCACCCTGCGTGTTCACTCCTTTTGCGCGCGCGTATAATTCGATTAAATCGTTAATAAAATGTGTAAATTTGCATTAAACAAATTAAAATTTAATATGACTATGAAGGGGAAATAGCGAAAATCGTTTTATGCGTATTATTGATATTTATGCGCACAATTTCTGCAATTTACAGTTAATATTTAAAATTCGGTTGATAAATCCGTGACTTTGCACGAGACAAATAAATACGAAATTTAATAAACTGAATAAAAGGTACTACCTATTAAAAAAAATTAACAAAAATTCAAAGGCACAATAAAAAAATTTACAAAAAATTATAAACATTTATAGAAATTACGAAAAAAGAAAAAAAGTATATAACTTACTAGAATTTATAAATAATA
>NW_017537423.1:101643-104641 GCF_001853355.1 Bactrocera latifrons
TGCGTTATTTATTTACGAACTGATTAAACTTGTTAAAATTTTTTTTTTTTTAATTTTCCTTAGTATAATTATTTGCAAATGTCTATGTCGAAAAATTTTTGATTACGTGGAAATTTTTTTTTGTCACGCACTATAGTCTATTTGCCAAGTCGCCACAGTCTACGCGGTCGAAGCAAATTCTGACATAATTCAATTTTAGGGTACTCACAACAAATATCTGAATCTCTGATACACACACATAGAAGAACACCCAATCTCAACCTCTGTTTTCTGGTAGAACTTCTAACATAAGAACCATCCGAATAGTTTACTCGCTCTGTAAGCATAACTTGCAAGTAAATATAAAATTGGATGAAGGAAACTAGAAAACAACCCTAGTAAAGCCGCTGTGATAGAGAATAGTATTAAGTATGAAGAGCTCGGAAGAACTGTACTCTGAATATATGCACTCAAAGTTAAAAACTATCCTAAAGTTTAAGAGAGGAAACTTCGAAAATATGTCGCATACAGGGATTGACCGGAAAGTAATAGGACTGATTTTTTTTTGCCGTGAATTCGGTAGAGGGCGTTTCTAGCAAATGAGCTAGCGGCTGGTCAGTTGTTTCCGAGACTGGAGAGTCAGGACAAACATTTTCGAGCGACGTGTTTCTGTGAGTGGAGCAAGCCGAAACTGCAGGGTTCTTTAAAGATTAAATTCTGCGTGAAACTCGATACAGCTGCGACAGAGACGTTTAATATGATAAAGCATGCTTACCCAGACGTTGCTTTATCAAGAAGTGGTCCTCCTGAACAAACCGTCAAGGCCAAGTTTTACGTGGATGTCCTCAAGAGACTAAAACGAAGGGTCAATCGGATCCGACAAGACATCGCAATCAAATGAAATTTGCACCACGACAACGCCCTACCCTGCCTGTCTTGTGAACAGCTACCTCGCCGATGCCGGCATCCCTACGCTTCCGCAGCTTCCCTGACAGCCCCGAATGTGGCTCCCCCCGGACTTTTTTGTTTCCTTGCCTGAAAAGCCGATAAAGGACAAGCATTTTGAGACGACAATCCTATATCCTATTTGCGGATAAACCCTATATTACTGCTGAATAGCCATCTCACAGCAAGTTCAACCTAGCCAAGCACTCGCCGCTGTCTGTCAAAACTTCAAGCTTCTATAAATTAAGTTTAATGAAGTCTCATAATAATGCATTTATCCACGAAGCTTTAACATATTTTTACCGAAACTTTTCGTTGTCGTAGACTACGGGCAATTAGTGTGTTTCAAGGCTAATTGAAACGTAGCACGCGCAAGAATTTACTTCATTAAAAATTAAGAATATTCTACATTTTGATTTTACTCAATTTTATATGCAGTTCGAAAGTTGCCGAACACGTTGAAATCTTGTGTCCAACTTAAGTTACCGGCAACACACTGTGAACGCAACGCGCATATTCCCATTTCGTGAGGTTTGTTAGGGAAGTAATCAAAAAGTTTTTGTATTCTTTCGCACACATACTTAGCCAGAAAGGGTTGCTAGGAGTCATAGAATGCAATAATATGTGGTAAGCAAGCACAAGGATGCGTAGAAATGCTGCATTTTTGTTGCGCTGCACATTGGTAGCTGCGCGGCAACTGTATGTGTTGGTCACGTGACAGGGGAAATTAAAAGTTTTCCTCCACAAAAAACGGTAAAAGTCAAAATTTAAAGCGAGCGAGTTGTAAAGCAGCACAACACCACTGATTGCGTTGTAAAGCGGAGCGTTGTGATTTTAGCGAAGCCTCGGCTGGCAGATTCGCCTTTTACGCTCATTAAATTAGTTTAAAAAGAAACTTTACGGCTCACAAAAAGGAATGTGCGCTTAATACGACCATTTACTAGACCGTGGCTTTTTTATTGTTTTCACTATTGTTGTAGCCGTAAGTTTTTGTTGTAAGCTTTGGTTAATTTCATTTCGTTGCGGAAACACTTAATTTTCAACACTTTCACGACACTCAACCAGGCCAAGGTAGGCGGCATGGCGCGCAACAGCCCCAACGCAGTCATTTGTTGTTTTTGCGCGCTTCTGCTTACTCTACGCCCAGCCATTGCTCATCGGTGGCGCTGAGATGGGTTTGCTTTATTTGACCACAATTTAACGTTTGACTGGGTCATTAAGGTTTTTGTTGGCACATAACTAAGCGCAGCTATATTTCCTCGTCACTGTGTGCCGTTATTTATCTGTGTTCGTGTGTGGATGACGAACGCTACTCGTAAATATAAGAGATACTTATAGCGGGTAAAACGCACACTTAGGAAAGCTTATGGTAAAAGTGATTGAGAAAAGCGGGATGGGTAATGGGTGGTGGAAACCAAACTGTCATCCAACAGCTGGCAGCAGGCAATTGTACTTAATTTTTTTTTTCGATTTCACTAGTCATTCTTATGCGACGTTTTGTGCTTTCAGCTATGTTATCGCACAATTTTCGACTCTTAGCTTTAAAGCGTTTGCCATTAAGCCTTTTTAAGTGCAAAAGTGCGAATAAAAAAAGTCCAATATTACAGTGCTGCATTTTTTTTTTTTAGAAATATTTATATGTAAACACATTTTTTTAATTTTTGAGAAATCTGCAGGTCTTAAGCTGACCACATTTCAAATTTCATGCGGTTAACTTTACAATTAATTAAACTAGAGACATTTGAGTGCAAATAAGACTTTTTTTTATCAAATTTCACGTTACCACAATTTTCTTCTAAATTTTATACGAAGACCAAATATTTTTCAAATTAGCTGTTAATCTACAATCCTTAAACTAACTACGTTTCAAATTTTAATAATCTACTGCAAAAATTTAAAATATTACTACGGTTTTAATACAAAATACTTGCTACATTTTGGTTTTATTTTAACGGGTTTATCTCAAAATTAGTTTCAAGTTTATAAAATCGGATTGTAAAATATTTTATGAAGTTACCTTTTTTTGAAAATTTTTACTAAATTTTTCACTATTTTTATTTGTTTATAAATAAAT
>NW_017537423.1:104678-106453 GCF_001853355.1 Bactrocera latifrons
TTTTTTTTATTTCTTTCTGTATTTTTAGTTTACTTTATTGTTTTGTTTTTTCTGATATGTGCATATATTTTTATTATTTTCCTGCGTTTTTTAACTAACCGCAATCAATTATTCAAATATCTCACTTTATATATTGGATAGTCGAAAAAGTCTTTTCGTATTTCTAATCACTCTTCCACTGTTTTTATAATTATAATAATAAATAAATAACCTAATATGTACCATTTTGGTCGACCACTTTTTGCCGTTCTTCCGCTAGAGACATTATTCCACCAGCCTAAATTTTTTCTGGTTTCTCGGCGAAAAACTGCGACAAGTGATTTTCACAGGCTTCTCCTGAAGCCAATTTTACTCCATTAAGGGAGTTCTGCATTGACAGAAACAAATGATAGTCCAAAGGTGCAAGGCCAGTGCTATATGGTGAATGCAACAAAACTTCCCAGTCAAGCTCTCCAAGATTTTGCCTAGTCATCGAAGATGTGTGCAGTCCAGCGTTATCCTGATCGAAGACAACGCTCTTTCTGTTATCAGTTCTGCCAGTGTTTTAGATTATCTGCTTCAGTCAGTCATCAGTTGTGGACAGTGAAATGTAGAATCAATAGTTCGACCAGGCTGGATGAGTTCATAGTGGATGATTCTTTTCAATACCACCAAACACTAAGCATAACCTTTTGAAGCGTCAATTATGGCCTAGCCATGAGCTTTTTCGCACATCATTATTCGTATTTGATCCACTTTTCGTCTCCTGTTACCATTCGCTTCAGTAATGGTTGGATTGCATTTGGTTTCAGAAAAGAATCGCAGCTGTTAATTTGGTCTATTGAATTTTTCACATACAATTCAAGTGGTACCCAAACATCGAGCTTCTTTTTGTAACCAGCCTTTTTTAAATGCTTCAAAACCGTTTGATGATGAGTGTTAAATTCCATTGCAATCATTGATCTTTTAGATTAATTTCGACATCTATTGACAAAATACGAAAAGACTTTTTGGACTACCCAATATATTTCATACCGAGGAAAATATTTTTAGCATTTTTTTTAGTTAGAAATTGTGTATTGTAATCATTGAAATTTTTGACTTACAAAAATTGCAACTTTGTTTAAAATTATTATTTTTTATTTAAACAGTCCTTGAAATTAAATATTTGCTTATATTTTTCTATATTAAAATTTTTTGATATAGTTGTTTTATTTTACATATTAATATTTAAATAGTAACATATTTTTTTGATTTAATATTTTTTTAAATTTAGACATAAAATTTCACAATTTCAACTTTTTCACTTTCACACTTCACCCAATAAATTTTAAACTCAACGCGCATTCACTTCACAGAACTTCACACATATTTTAAAACATATTTAAAAGTTTCTAAAAATGAAAAATTAAGATGTGGCAACTTTCATATGCAAAAGTAATGGCTTTTTAAAGTTGCCACACCTTAAATTTTAATTATTAAAAACTTAACTCAGAGTTTATTTCATATTTAAAATGCTTGACAAATTTTCTATGAAACTCAGAAGACAAAATTTTATAACAAGAAATGCAATAAAATTTAAAATGGTTGCCAGTTTAATACAAAATTTTATAGTTGTTTTAAATATTCAATAAGCTGAGTGTTAAACAAATTATGCAAAATTTCCCAATAACTTAAATGAAGAAAGTTTTAAACTTTAAGAATTAAAAGTATAAAAACTTTTCAAATTATGCAAACATGTACAATAAGGCATCAGTGTAAAAAATATTTTTTGTAAGAGAAAAAAATTAATTTTT
>NW_017537423.1:106633-128086 GCF_001853355.1 Bactrocera latifrons
AAATAAATTAATGATCAAAATATAATAAATACAAAAATTAAACAAGAATAATTTTTGGATTCATTTAGGGATTTTAATTAACTTCGCTACATAAAAATGATCAAATAGTTAGGTTAAGTACGAACGTTAGGCAAACCAGAACTTATAAACAGTCAAAATAAAACGAGCATACTTTAAAAGCTCATTGAACCAGAGATTCAATGGAAGCTCCACGCGCTCATCAATTTGAGTGAAGCTGCGTACAATAAATCAACACATTAATGTGCACTTAGGTGCTATGAAATCTGGCCGTTAAATGTAGAAAGTATGAGTTGATTCTAAGTCTTTTTACTAAATAAATCTAAACAAAATTTTTGCTAAAAAAAACCCTAACTATGAGTTAGAAATTCAAAATTAGTAAATTTAAGCCGACAAGAGCACGAATCATAAATTAGAAGTGATGGTGAGGACAACGCATTAGTTTTGAGTACTTAGCAGAACTTCGTAGGAACTCTGCAGTACGTAAACAGGAAAACCAACTACCATGATAATGCGAGCTATTATACATCGCCTGAATAAATTACAATTTTTGATCATTATCGATTTGATGAGTCATCCACTATATAGTCTTGACTTGTTATTCCCGTACTCGTCTTAGTCTTTGTCCCATCCATCGCAATTCTTGGACGGTGGTGATATCAGTCTTTACCCTTACGAGGACATCAATCAGCTGGGTAGCGGCACTTTTCCAATTAAGGAACCGGTTATTTCAGGTGCATACCCTTAAATAATAATCCTTAATACGTTTGCAATAGTCGTCATCCGAGGCTGTTGTGTGCTTTTTTACGTGACGGGCTCCAAATCTAGCGCACAACCCTGAGGAGGAATGGTTCGCCTTCTCGCTTAGTTCGCCTTCAAACGGATGTGTTTCAGCTACTCTGAGGATATTTGGTCTAAAACCTTTTCTGGCCACTCCCAAGTGAATGGCGTTCAGAGAACTTTGCTCACTTACGTGAACTTCTACACATGGCTCCATCCTCCAACTGATCGATTTGGCACAGATTGTTGCCTAAGATAACACTACAATTTCTGACGATTTTTTTCAGATTGGATCGCTATATCTGTCAAACAATTTGTCGACCAAAATCACGGCAAAGTTGGTGTTTTACGTTTCATGCTACAAAAAATGCAACTGTGAAGGGTATTATAGCTTCGATGCAGCCCAAGTTAACGTTTTTCTTGTTTTATCGTAAAGGTTTCATACCTTAAGAACTAAATTTTATTAATATATTATGCAATAATAATCTACAATTAATAATAGCCAATCACGCAATTAGTTGCATAATGAATTCTGAATCAGGCAGTGAAATCCCACGCATTTACTTAACCAAAATTCCGCAATATGCAAATTTAGAAAATCAGTACAATTTGACAGTAATTTCATGGCATCACAAAGGGTATCACCACGGCTGTCAGTTAGAATTTGCGCGCAAAGCGGCAGACGCGTGTGTTTCAATGACAACGCAGAGACACATGAAGTGGCATTTATAAGAAATTCAGACAATAAGCTTTGGCTAAATGCTGTGGTGGATAGACGTGGTACGAAGTCATAATAAAACATATATTTACATTGGCAAGTATGTATTGTTATATTATTTTCACAATTCTATATATACACACACACATATTTACAATAATTCTATCCATTGCGATAATCATTACATACGAACGTGTGAATTACAAAGCACATTTTAATACAGTAATTCCAATGCAATGCTGATTTGAATAGCTCCACATGCATGGTACACATAGCTAAGTATAAGCTTAAGCAAGAAGTTAGGTTATGGTATTTAAAGTTATGCAAAAGCTGAGCACAGTAGTATTATGGCATTTAAGTTTATACTGTTACATGACAGAGTCATAAAAATAATGCGGGTGAATGTATTTGTTCTAAAAGTGTGGGGTGAGAAGCATTAAAGAAGCAGCAGGGACTTCAAGTTAGAGATAGCTACTCCACCATCAAAGGAGACTTTTTTCAATTCAAGGATTCAATCTTAGTTTTCTTCAGTTTTCAGGATTCAAGCTTATTTCTAGCCAGCCCAACGTAAATTGATTAAAAATTCAAGCCTTTTCGGAGTGTGGTCTTCTCAGGTTGTCTAAAAAACTTCATGAACTCCCATTGGGTTCAGTATTAAGAATCTTAAATCAGCGAACTGAGTTACTGGAAAGTACTGGAAACAAGAATCGAAAAAGTTATTCGTGAAATGGTGGACATAAGAAATCAGACTCCCCACATGAGTAGAGAACTATCCAGGGACTACCAAGAATTCATAAAGTTTTTCCGCAAATGGTGGACAGAAGAAATAAGATTCCCCATATGAGTACAGAACTATCCAAGAATAACCAAGAATCGATAAAGTTAATCGGGAAATGGTGGACAAAAGAAATCAGAATCCCCACGTGAGTTCAGAACTATGGCAAGACAGATCCAGCTTCTTTGGAATTTTTCATTACATGTGCTGAAGGTTTTAACGAACTTTTACGAGAACTGGCAATCTTCGATGATAAAGCCTCGTCCAGTAAAACGCTATCTAAGGAAAGCTACCATGACGATCTTACCGGCTTTAAAGCGGTAACTGCGATTAAATCTCGAAGAAGGTTTATCACCATTAGTTCAATACCCAAAAAAAGCGGTGTGACGAAATCAGAATTGACACGGATCTATCCGGCGAAGAACTTTTATTCGTATACAAAAGCAAATGCGTTTAGAGCTAGTAGTTATACCGCTCGACTTGTGGAACCTAAAAAAAGAAGGAAGTTCAAAGCCTAAGAACTGTTGTGGTGTCGTGGGAATGACAGCCGGTTCTTCTGCTTCTTTACTGGCGTAGAAACCGCTTACGTGGTTATAGCCGAGTTTACAACAGCGCGCCAGTAGTTTCGTCTTTTCGCAACGCGGCACCAATTGAGGATTCCAAGTGAAGCAAAGCCATGTCCTTCTCCACCTCGTTTTTCCAACGGAGTGGAGGTCTTTCTCCGCTTCGCCCGGCGGGTACTGGGTCGAATACTTTCAGAGCTGGAGTGTTTTCGTCCATTCGGACGACATGAACTAGCTAGGGTAGCCGCTGTCTTTTAATTCGTTGAACTATGTCAATGTCGTCGTACATCTCATACAACTCAGCGTTACATAGAATGCAACATTCGACGTGGCCAAAGCGCAAAGAACCACAAATTTTCGCAGAACTTTTCTCTCGAAAGCTCTTAACGTCAACTCATCAGCCGATTCTACCATACCGACACCAATTGGTAAACGCCAATGGCTCTAATTTCAGCGGTCTAACAAAACTTCAACTTCACTGCTACTTTAACGCTGCCTTATCCAACAAAATGTTACAGGTGTGCTAATTTTATTCTGCGTCGCTTTAATTTCTCTTTATGGTTTGAAATGCCGACACCAGCGCTAAATTGGCTTAAATATCTTTACCTATTTGCCAGCCAGTTTTTATGGGCGCCACGAAAACCACTTTTCCTCGGTCGCTATTTATACAAACAAGCTTTAGATGAATGGTTGGCGAATTGGCATGGTAAGTTCTCATTTGCGCAAAGACAGCGTAGGTAGGCCGCAGCAGATGCGATGCAGAAAACAAAGCCGCAGCCGCAGTGGTGGCACTCCCTGCCATGACAACGGCAGATGTGACTTGAAAATTGCAACGACTGTCAAGCGGCAGTAAAGACAAATGGACAGACGTACAATGGGTGTCGTGCAATGCAAAATGCTGTGCGTCGGTCCGGTGGACGGGCGTGTGCCGCGAGTAGCTGGACGTTCGCATGACAATTACGTGCTACAATTACTGAGATTTTCACAGGCGAATAGCAGTGTGGTCAATGCAAAGTAACTGTAGCTGATGAAGTGTTGCAAAAAAGTGCCTGACTACCATGACTGTACGATTAGAAATCGAAAATAGCTTTGACAATAACTAAAAGACAGCAGAGTCGAAGGCTGCAGGCAGACACTGTGGCAGTGGCTTTTGTGGTTTAACTCAAGAAGTAATATGAGTAAATGAGTATTGGCTGACAGTTGGAGAAAATGCAAGCGTTTCTAGTGCCTGCAGACTGACACATAAGCATACGTGAAATAAATAGTGGTGCATTGCTACAGATGTTGTAAAAATTACTGATGTTAGTCTAGTATTTTGCTTTTTCGTTCGCAAAATTTACTTTAGAATTGAGAAGGGAAGATAGGAAAAAAGATTGTAATAAAGCTAACCTCAAAACCTAACCTTAAAAAATTGATTTCAAAAATTGTCTTTTGTATATACACAGAATCGGCAAACCAGGAGTATTAGTACATACACTCGTTAGATTCTACCGCGTACTTTCTGATTTTCTATATTTCAAGTACATTTGATAAGCCCAAAGCATTCTTTCAAATTTAACATTGCTGTTTCGAAAATTGCATTTTTTTCTTCATTCCACTGTGAGCTTTAATACAATTACAAGTTACTTATACGCATCGACGCGCCAGCAACTGCCTTTCTGCATGTTGCTCATACGCACCGTCCTACACACACTCTATGCAAATTTCGGCGCATTTAAACAATTTTTAATCACTCTGCAGCAAGTTCAAAGTTATCATCTAAATAATGGCAAAAGTGCAAATTTAATTATGCAAACAACTGAATTGCCGCCGCTGTCAGCAAATGCACAAACTGTTAAGAGCTTATACCAAAGCACGCGAAATCCACTGAATGCAAACTATTTTGACAGCTGCTTAAATTTGCATGCCAAATTGACTTGCCCTTCAACTTTGAGAAGTTTTCGAAATACGCTGCACATTTTTAGTGCGCAAATCGCAAAAAAACTTAATTTTGTTGCCAGCTAAATTAACAAGTGTACACCTATTTGCATGAGTGTTGGCATTTGAAGTCAAAAGTTAAGAGGCAAGCGCTTGTTGTGTCTTAACAAATAAAAGTTATTCGCGAAGTCTGTTACGACAAATAAATTGTATGGTAATAGAAGGCACGTGTGGATTAAAAATGCTGCAAAAGTATCAGAGATAATAGAATTTTCAGAGAAATTTAACGTCCGTAGATGTATGTTAGATTTGGATTAGCTACATATTCAAATAAAACTGATTTATTTGCTAGAAAATACAAAATCTCTGATGTTACTATGACCAATTTGGGAGGCTGTATGCTTCAATCTATGCTATGTATCGATGAAGTATTAGGGGCTTATCCTTTACAGGAAGCTCCCATGGAAGCATCAGAGCAACGGAGAATGAGTGAGAAAGGCATCCGTAGTCTTATTCTGTTGTAGAGCAGCCGGTCAAATAGTAAGTGAGTCAGAAAAACGGTGGACAAGACGTTAACAGTTGGAGAAAAAGGGAGAGAAGAAGAACTCAGCGATATCAATTAATATATTTTAAATAGGACGTTGTTGCTTACTTTTATTCAGTGAATTATTTACTGCGCTTTTAATATCAAACACCCTCTGAAAACCGCAGCAAAAATACTATGCGCTGAGAATAATTATTGGAAAATTACACCAAATGAAAAATTCAACCTATTCCTTTGAAAACAAAGCAGAAAAGAGTTAAAAAAAAAAATACGACAATGTAGTGCAACAAAAGAATAAATAATGATTAAAATATATTCAAAGAAAAAAATGTTTTATTAAAAAGCGAAAGAAGTACAAAGTAAGCGACAATATAAATGGCCGCGCCAGATTTCGTTTATATCGCAACAGTCACTGGCGAAAGGCCAACCAACAGCATACCTAAAATTTGCATCACAACTTCGTATTTAATTTCTTTTTTGCTTACGTTTGTGCTCCTCCTTCGATTGCTTCGATTTCAACTGTTTTCGTACACATGTTCAGCAGCGCCTGTTTGTACTTTTTCCACTTGAAGGCAGTTTGCAAAAGCATTTACGCTTGATTGGCATTAAAGCTTTAACTCCACTGTGTACTGCACTGCCTTTGCTTGCGGTTGACTGTTTGGCTTTTCAGCAGCAGGGACCTCGGGCTCCCAAGAAGCAGCCATTAGTGTGAAATTGCTTACTTGTAAGCAGCTGTGTCTTAAGAGGTGAACAAAAAACAAATAAGTAATTGGAAACAAATGTAAGCAGCGGTAAAAGTTTCACAGCGAAAGTGAGCGGCTGGGGAAAAATGTGCCTATCAAGTGCAGGCAGTAAGAAACTATTGTAGAAGGCTTGCGAAAAATTAGTAAACACAAAAGTAGACGATATACAAGTAAGAGTGGATGATATTTCGAAGTAAATCGTTTGAAGACATACATCAACGTTGATTCCATATATAATATATAAGCCTTTGGGCATGGAAAATATGTAAGGAGTACTCTAGGAGCTTATTTGAAGCTTTCTTTGCGCCCAAAACTCGGCTTCGGAAGAAAAATTTAAACTGTGATCAGCTTTGAAATTAGTAGACGACCCAAAGAAAAGTAAATAATACCCCGTTCAGTAAAGCTTTCTCCAGTCTACAAGCAGAATCTTTGAAATTGTTAAAACTCTGTCTGAGAGTGATGTATTCCAACATACCAAAGTAAAGACCATAAAAGCTCAAAGTTCAATACGAGTAGAGACGATGAAAGCTTTCATTGTTTGATAAGCCAAAGCTCTGCAAATTAAAATTGCCCCTGACACTGAGGTGGAAAGAACTCCGTACCAAAATAAAAATTTTAAATCTCTAAGAGTAGAGTTAACAAACGCTTCCATCGTTCTGCAAGCAAAACCTTACTCGAAACGTGAAACGGAAAGCACTTATGGGGCGATGCATACCAAAGTAAAGACTTAAAAGTTCCATGCGGGTAGAGTTCATGAAAGCTTTCTACGTTTAAAAGGCAAAAGCTTCAAAATTGTTAAAATTATCGCTGAACCTGAAAGGAGGATCCATAACAGAGTGTAGTACAAAAAGCTTCAAGCAACTAAAGTTTATGAAAACGTTCATCATCCCAAAAGAACAAATTTTGGAGTTGTTAAAATTTTACCTCTGACTGATATTGAAAGAGTTTAATATGCGATCAATACCAAAAAAAGCTTACTTACGGAAATCTATAGTTCATGAAAGCTTTTTCCCTTTCAAGAGCAAAAAAGCTTCGAAGATGTTAAAAAATCTCACTGTAAGTGAAAAGAAAAAGAAGATCCATAACAAAGTGAAGTCCAAAAGCTCCCTAAAACCACAAGCTTTGAAATTGTTAAAAATTCACCTCTGGCTGAGATTGAAAGTTTAATATGCAATTCATAGCACAAAAAAAGCCCAAACAATTTTTAAAATCAAAATATTTTATTTTATTTTTAACTGCAACGACTTTGAAGGTAGTGAAAAAAAATCTCCATAAACTCGTACATAGCTGAAGGCAGATTATTGGTTCAATAACCAACTGAAACTTGAATAACAAGCAAATCACTTTAACTGACTTTGACTTTAAAATAGTTGTCCACGCTGAAGAATAAATATTTTCGTATAAAACCAAAGCAACCAACACGTATCCCATCAAAATTTGTCTGTCACAGCTAGTGTGAATATAAATATATTTTTTTATTATTTTTGCGCCTAAAAGCTGACTTTGAACTACTTGTAAGCTTTGGAAGACAATAATGAAAGCACTTCGAGGCATTTAACTGTCGTAAAACGAGCCCCGTGACAGTCTTAACAAAGCAGGAAGCGCAAGAAAATAATCGACGATGTAAGAACTGCGAGAAAATTCAACGGCATATTTGGAAATCAAAATATTCCACCATCTACATATGTACATGTGTGTGTGTGTGATTAAATCACGTATGCGCACACTGTCGCAGCAGCCACCAGCGCATCAACAGAAATTGTTTCATTGTTGTTGCCGAAATTGTCACTCAGCGCCGAAGCAAAGAAGAAAGGAAGTGTAAAATCAGACAAGTAGAAGAAAATGCATACATTACAGGCTACTATGTGCCAAAACACGATTTTTTAGGAAATGCATGTGTATCAGTTGCTTGGCGTATTTTTTCGCTGGTTTCTTTTTACAGCGTTAAACGCTTGATTTGTTTTTATGATCACGAAAATTTTATAGTTGTTGAAATTATTGTTGTTTCAACTTTGTGAATGGGTTTGTTTACTTTATACACACTTACATAGCAATATGCACTCACAGATCTATAGCTACATGTGTATTTAAGCAATTTATTTTACTTTCTCTCTTCAGCATTCTTTTAAGATTTTCTCCTGTTGCTTTTGGGTTTCTTTTTTCGCTTTCACCCATACTTCCTTCCCATGTTGATTTGGGTCGTTCGTCTGTTTATGGTTTGTGATATGTTAGTACGGCGTTCCTTTGAAATAAAATAAAGAAGTTGCGCCGTCAATTGCAGGCAGCAATTTGTCGCAATTTTTATTTTGATGAATTTCCTTTTCAGCGAATTTCTTGTGCTTTATTAACAATGAAATAAATTATTTTGCACATACACTTCGCTCCAAATTTCTGAAATATGTATGTACATAAAAAGCTCATATATTCGAATTATATTTCGCACAAACAAGCCAGTTAAGAACGATAAATGTGAAATTGAAATGATTAATAAATTTAAAAGTTCGCAAAAATCAAGAAAAAAGCAAACGTGTATCAACTCTCATGCAGAAACGTCGACGGAGCATAGTCAAGCAGAAAGTCCTCCATGCCACTGATTTTACTAAATATTGGGCAGTCAAAAAAGTCTTTTCGTATTTTGCCAATAGATGTAGATGCAGTCGTATATCTCCAGTTCTACCGCTCACATTGTGTCATACCAAATATTGTTGGAAAGGTAAGCTTCATTTAACCAAAGTTAAATTCGGGTAAGTTGATGAAAAGTTAGAGCTGTTCAAAAATGAGTGAAGATAATGAAGAAATTCGCTACATTTGGAAATTTTTGTATAAAAAAGGGAAAAATGCCACGCAAGCCACCAATGAAATTTGTGAAGTTTACAGAGACGAAGCTATATCAGTTCGTGTAGCACAACAATGGTTCGATAGCTTCCGTTCTGGAAATTTTTAAATTTCGATTTACACTGATGGAACAATGTCTCTAGCAAGTTGTTAGCACAGTTGGTAGCGCGTAAGAGCTAAAAGCTTGTGTGGCCTAAACAGAAAAAGCTGGTTGAGCGACCCGTTAGGTTAGAGTCAGGTCGTACGGTTGATCCAAAATCGATCTCATTTGGACAGATATTCGTGCCCGAGTTACCTAACTTCTAGATCCTCATAATTCGACGTAGCGTTTTGAATTCACCACAAATGTTTTATTAAGATATATCAATCTCACTCTGGCAAAAGCTGGGGAATAGCGGAGAAAATGATAAGATGATTCCACCTCACCCTCATCCTTGCAGCTTTGGGAAAGAGCGTTCCAGTTAGAACACCTACAATTGCGGCGAGATTGGCCTCCTGGCTGTTGATCAGCGCTTGCTGAGCTCACTGGATATCTAAAGGAGACATCGGAAATCCGACTCGCATCCAATCGGATAAAATGAAAATGGCTGCCCTCCCTAGCAAACCATCGGCTTGGCAGTTTTCGGCGGTGCCACCGTGACCGAACACTCTTGCAAGTCTAACATGGAAAAGCTTGAAGTTATAGCATGCACTCCTTGACTAATGGTGAGCGTACAGTGAGCAAGCTCAAGGCCAGTATAACCGCGCGGTTAACGGAATGAATGTATATCTCTGTAAAGTTAGCTGCTCTTCGGCGCAGTGCATCCACTGCTACCATAATCGCATAGCATGAATTGACTAATTTAATTAATTCATTAACCGTTTGAGAAGTACAGAGTGGAGTGAACGTAAATAATGAGTAAAAAGTGCTATACATCTAAAATTATACTATTTTTATGCAAAAGTAAGCATAATACGTGCTTAAAAAGACAATAAGTGTTGCTAAAAATAGTTGTGTTGCCAAAATATAGATAATAACAGCTTACTGCTATACTTACAGAAATAATGTAATAATATTGGCATATAATGCGGTTCGCTTGAATAATAAACTTCGCCTTAACGATGCTATCAGTTCACACCACAAGTAAATAATATGTTAATTAAGTGTGATTAAATTGGCATGTCGAGCACTGGCTGTGGCTGTTTAATCGAAGAGTAAATATTATTCTAATAACATAATTACCGTTACTTGAAGTGAATTACTTAATGAGTACCAGCACATACAAACTGTGCGCGCTCGGACGGAAGCAAACTGATAGCTTTAACTGTAGCTTAATTGGTTAAGTATCCAGCGTGAATTAAAATTTTAATTAAGTTTGCAACACAATAAACTGCTTGAGAGCAATACTACCGAAATACGCAGAACTGTTAATTACTTAAACAATTATTACACTAGTTATCCTAGTTATAACTTGTTAGCTTTAGAATAAATATATGTGTATGTGTAAATATATTTATATTAACACTGTTGGCAGTCTCTTCGAACACTACACAGTTTTAAATATTTTCAGTACTATGAATTATTAATTTACTAATATTCAAGCAAGCAAGTGCGCCTTGGCTCATGCAACGTTTTTTACTGTATTGCTTATGATGTCGTTTGTTGTTATTTCCTTGCCTCAGTGTGTGTATGTGAGCGAGCGTATTATTTGCTTTACTGAGATTAAAGCGCTTTAAAAGCATGCCCTTTGTTTTCTTACACACACGACTGACTGGCTCTTGCGCTGCTTGAATATTGATATGTAGGTATCGGTATTTGTATTGCGGTAGCAAGAACATATTTGTTAAAGCTCAGAAAATTTATACGCATATAACTACATATGTTAACACCAGATACCATCCGGGACACGAAATGTCGTATGAAAACAACAACAATTATTTATATATGTATAGTTGTTATTTAGCATGATTGGCTCAATGTCAGGAGCCCACGCCGACAATGCCCTGTAGGCAAGCCAAATCGTGATGAGAGATAAACGAAAAATTGCCGTAAATGTCATTTTGGGAAAAAATCGATTTCGATTAATTCAATATAAAAGAAAATATCGGTACATTAAAGTATTGACTGAAAATGTGGTTTTGGAAAAATCAATTTCGATTAATTCAATATTAAAGAAAATAACGATAAATTAAAGTATCGACTGAAAAATATCGATACATTTAAATATTGATTTAAAATAAGCTTTGAAAAACTAAAATCTCGAATGAAGCCTTGAAAAATATTAGCTGAAAATAAGTCTTGATAGATTTTGACATATTTTCAGCCGATATTTAAATCAATATGCTTTTAACTGATTTAAAATACTTAAATTTTAATTGAAATATGTAAGATATTATGGCAAAATATCACTTAATAAATAAAAGTTATTTCTATATCTTATTTCTGTACCAAAAGTTGAAGAAATATCAGTGATCGATGTTATCGAAGATTTCAATATAACTACCGATTATTGATAATAAAAATTTATCAACCACACTATTATTAATCGATGATAATGATCTATTTTATCGACGCTTTCAAAACAACAATCGATTGATGATAATATAAATCGATCAACCACACCAATATTAATCGATGATCGACGATAATGATCGCTTTTAAAGACGATTTCAAAATAACTGTCGATTTATGATAATATAAATCGATTATGATAATATAAATCGATTAACTATTACTATTAATCGACGACAATGATCGCTTTTATCGACGATTTCAAAATTATCGATAAATACAATAGAATAAGAAGTGGTAATAGTGCATTTTCAAATTTTGCTGCTTTCCATGTTTGCAAAAATCTATTAAAACATATCGATGCATCAATTTGTTCACCAATTATTTTCCAATTTTATGGTAATATAAAAACATTCGTTTTCTCGAAAATTCAATTACTTATTACACCGACGGGGAATTTTCGTATTATTTGTGAAATTATTTATAAAGATAAATATGTATATATTCAAATAACACAAGACCAATATTGAATATTTTGTGATCCGTCTGTCTTCCTAAATTCATTTTGTTGGCTTAAATTTTCCCTAAGGGGTCCATATGCCTTTGGCTGTGGTTACACGCTCGTCAGTTTGCCATGTCAATCATTTGCTGCGCGTACACATTGTTTACACACATATTTACTCAGTCGTTAGACTTTACATACCATACATAAATACGCTATGTAAATTTACAAATATGTATGTTTGTATGCATGTAAGAGCAGTTTACGAGGCGTTTGTTTAATGTAATATAATCTGTCAATAAAATATAAAGTGCCATAATGTGGAAATATATTCACAGCATTAAATCAAATAAATGCGTCGCGTTGGCAATGCAAGGCATGACTTTGTAATGAAAATGAAGTATTCAATAAAAATATTTCTTGATTGAAACATTTTTGACATTGTCGTAATCCGTCATAATGAAAAACAATACATTTTGGTAGCACTTGTTTGTGGGCGTCTAATTTCGAGTCCATAATACTTAAGGATATGTACGAGTATGCGGGAACTCGTCATGCAATTTGTGAGATATCGAACTGAAATTTTGCACACTTGCCTTTTTACTCAAGTAGCTGCTCAGTTGTCGGTATCGCCGATATCGGACCACTATAGCATATAGCTGTCATACAAACTGACCGTTCAAAATGAAGTCCTTGTATGCAAAAGTTTTTAATTTGAGAAGATATTTTCACGAAATTTGACATATGTAGGTTATTGTTCGAGGCATTGTTCAATCTCCAAACAAATTGTCCAGATCGGTCTACTGTAGCATATAGCTGTCATACAAATTGACCGATAAAAATCAAGATAATGCTCTTTTTATATCCTTTTATGGCATAGAAAAGTACCTGTGAAGGGTATTTTAACGTCGGTGGTGGCCGTAGTCAAAGGTTTTTGTTCTTCTAAATATATATTTGCAGCTTTCTTTGATTTGTATCCAATGCTCCAATTTACTTACAAACTATTTAATTTCATATACCTAATTATTTACTTAATTTTCCCTCATAAATTATCGCTATGACATCTTGACGATAAAGTGCAGCTGCACTTAAATAGCCAAAGGTTTCTATAGCATGCAGCAAGTCAAGAACAAACTACGCTACCACAAAAGGCGGCACAAAGCTCTAAAAGTAGATAACAATTGTCTGTGGCTGCCTTGAATCAAAAAGAATGAAAGGTCGCCGAGAAAATTGCACCCACCTCAGGGACAAAACGATTTTGCGCCTAAATTAGCAGCAAGGTAATCACTAAATATACTAAGTACGTATATCGCACTGGCACCGTTATGTATTTATGTGTAATTAGCATACAAATATAGCCACGTTTACAATATAAGTGGCATTTCTTTTTTAATTCAACTACACTACAACTATATTTTAGCAACAAGTTAAATGCAAAAAATAAATTCATAAAGAAAAGCAAGTTGAAAAATTATTTTAAAAAAATCGTTTTCAAAAGGAAAAATAAAAACAATAGCGAATTTAAAAATAGAGAAAATTACTCTCCTTCCAAGATACTCATAGTGGCATTCCTATAAGCAGCATCACTTTATTGTCAGTGAAATGCAGAGCATACTTTTAGGGTCAACTAACGGAAGCCCACGCACACATGCGGAAATGAAAATACTTTATATATTATTAATTAAAAGAGAAGTGCTGTATAAAGCAAAACTAAAATAATAATCATCATCAAACTATGTATAAATAATCATAAAATTACTCAGCTGATGATTTCAATGTGAAATGGAAAGTATACTAAAAAACGCAGTATACTTGCTAACTAAAAAGAGGTTAATTTTCAGTTTTAGGATTAAAAACAAATATAAATGAATATTTGAAATTGAAGTTAAAATACAACAAAAAACTTTTTTTTCCTATGGATTTGGTAAGTCGGCAGCTGGCTTTATAAAATGCTTGTCCAGTGTTTTAGTGACTGTCGCGACGCGATGTGATTTGATTTGGAAGTCTAGGCAAGATGACCGGCACCTGGCTCTATAAGAGAAAAGCAGCCACCGTGCCTGTACAGTGCTTAGGTGATCTGAAGTGCTGGGCTTCTGGCACCTGGCTCTATATAAGAAAGGCGGAGGGTTGGCTAGTATCCGTGTAACTCAGTTGAGTTGATGTGTTTATGTGATCTGAAGTGCTAGGCAGATGGCTCTATATAAGGAAAACTGCCAGGGTGGCTGGCTAGTGTCCTAGTGATTTATTGAGTTTATGTGATGTCAACTGGGGATATGAAGTAATTGGAAGTGCAGGGCTTCAGACTGCTGGATCTTTATACCATAAGGAGATATCTTGGCTGGTAACCAAGTGACTTAGTTGAGTTGTTGTGATGTGATATGATATGATATAAGGTTTCGGGAGTCTGACTGCTGGGTCTACATAATAAATGGCTTTGGGATACCGCGATTGAGGCAATGAGACCCGTTTATGTTGATGTGATGTGAATTAGTGAAGAATTACAATTTGAATTATGGTATAACAGATAACGTAGAAAGAAAGAAATCAGCGGATATAACGAAGAATTTACAAAGAAACTACCATATTTTTCCGAAAATTTACTGATTATAATATGCCGTTGGAATTGAATATTTTATTTTGAAGCTTGATTTTTGAACCTCAAATTTTGACTTTCAGAGAACTTCAGTTTTTTTGCAAATTTATTGATTATAGTTGCTGTAACTGTTAATTATTTTATTTTCCCAGTTTTATAACCCCAAATTTCATCACCTCGTATATTGTATATATACATATATATATATATACATATTTTTTAATTATCGATTATAATTTGCCGTTACGACTAAAAATTTTATTTTCCCCCTGCAATTGTTGTTTAGCTTGGCTATTCATTGAAGACATTTAATGCTTATAGAAAGATTTGGCTTTGCCTTGACCAGTGACCTTTTACAGAGTTTTAATCAAAAATGAATATTAAAAAAAATAAATAAATATTTTAAAATCAAGAAATGAAGAAGAATAGTCGTTTACCCGCAATAAAAGCACATTTTTTAGTAAAACGCCCGATTTTCGTTAACCTTTAGCTTAAGCGCCTCAAAAGCACCTGAACGTGATCCAGCTTATATATAAATATGTATGATTTCACGCGTAAGCATGCCGTTGGTCATTTATATTATAACTTTAAAAGTCATCAATTAATGAGCGCGTTTGAAGTACTATGCGCTCACGGCGCTCTCTTTCAATTAAAGATCAACGCATGCAACAGTTGTTGCTGAAGACGAGAATTGAATTAATACGAGAACAAGCATAAAAAGGTAAATAAGCATCCACAAAAGCGCCAAAGGCAAGTGGGAGAGCTACAGCGAACGCACTCTCATGCACGCCACGCGGAAACGACAGCGCGAGAGTAGCCTAAAGACTTAATTCAATTGTCTTTATACGTATCTGTGCGCTAACCGCCCACCGTACAGCAAACCGTCGCTGTGGCCAAGAAGCTAACAAACCCAACCAAGAGGGAGAATATACGGCGTGAGGTAAGGCAAAGAATAAAGCAAAGAGGAAATATGTATATATTGAAATTGAGTTGTATTGAAATGAAATGAATTGTGAACGCTGAGTAGTCAGTTTGACTGGAGCGCTTGGGCGAGTAAGTGTATATTTTAGTGGTGTGCGCATAGTGCTTGCGCGCATCGTGGTTGTGGTGAAGTAGATGGAATTTATTGAAATGATAGAACATGAAGCAGCAAGGCGTAAAGAAAAGCAAATAAAATGAGAAACAGAAATTAAAAAACAAAATATTGTTTAAGCAATTGTGTTTAATTAAATAAAAAATTATGAAAAGTAAGCCGTTTAGGAGCTGCTTTTGCTGCTGTTGTGGTCCGAATTAAACAAAAAAAATATCTGTATGGTTTAAATTGTTGTTGTAAATTGATAAAAGTTTAGCGAAATGTGTGAATAAGCAGCCAAAATATTAAAAAAATACACATACGTAACGGTTGTTTCAATAAGAGCGCTACAAAAGTTGTTTTGAATAAAACAAAAACTTTTTGGGATGTCCATGAAATTCCGTAATTCTGTGAGAGTACATTCAGGAATAGAGAATTTCATTGAAATCCCAAAACTGTTTGCCAAAAATAGCAACTGCCGTATAAGCACTTAAACTTGGTCAAAAAAACTCTAAAACAAAAAGTGCATAGCTCATCACACCGCTTATGCTTCATAGCATAATTCCAAAAATAGCCACTTACAACGCGCGCGCTCAGGTTTTTCAGTAAAATCTGCTAACGAAAGTGAAAATTCGGAAATTTTTGTGTCTATACCACCAAAAATTAACATATTGAAATAATCTTGCAAGCTCTACGTCTGCACACCAAAAAGCCTATGTTTGTACGTGTGTGTATATGTGTTTTAGAGAATTCGATCGTGTCAAATTAGTGCTCGCTGCTACTAGTTGTTAGCCACCGCCGCCCGGTCTGCCGTCACTCCGCACTCCGCACACCGTACGCCCTAGTCCGTAGTCGGTAAGCGTATTATCGTCACTCTTCAGCTTGCCTACAACCAACTGGGCACACACACAGCACGATGAGTCACAGCGCTAATGAAATAATCAAAAAGTAAATATGGAAAAAATACTAAAATAAAATTGAAAATACGTAAAATGTGCCCATTACATATTTTTATCACCCGCATCGCTTTTGACGACTGTGTGTGTGTTGCTTTCAGCTTTCAAGAACTTTGCAATTGTGTTCTGTGCGCTCTCACCCTACACTCGCTAAGCTGTGTGCACTCTCTATATTTGGCGCACTCTCTTGCGCTCCCCATTCTATTTAACACAAATTTCTTTGTAGTGGAACACTTTTAATTTTTTGTAGCTGCTGTGTTTTGGTGTTATTGTTAGAGTGTGGCACGGTGTGTGGAGTGCGGTGGATACCTAGGTGAGCGTTACGACTTTTTACTCTATACGAATATGCAGATCGGTGGGAAAGCTGATCTTGCAGCAGTTTGGAGTGTTTATAATAGCTGAGCGCTTAATGTGAAAGTTGTAAGTTGACTTTTACCAGCAATTCAAGAATGTCTAGCATTCAGCATGCTTGACTTTTGTGGCATAGAACAAGAAAGCCGAACATCTTACATACAGACAAAATAGGTTCAACGGGTGGCAAAATGGAGATGAGTTTGAGAATATGTGTTGGTGAAGTGGGGTGGAGATAACTTGTAGAAATATGGGGTCACTAAAAAGCTGAACCAGGTTTGATCGATAAACACACTGCATTAGAAGCACAGCATTTCAAGAAAACTCAAAGTTCATTTTTGTGCATGGCAAAAATTGCCACACAAATCTTTCACGTCGTAAAAATTTATCTGCGAAACATAGATAATTGGCATATGGAGGTCAAACTTCACACAAACATAAAAAAAGCTTGAACCAATCTATGGACCTATCCGGTTCAAATTTGATCTCAAATATAATACTGTCAAATACATCTAAGAATATGAGAAAGCATTTAAATCATATTAAGCTTCTTTGTGAAATTCAGTTTTTGTACTCTAATATGCTTGGAAACACGCGATGAAGAAATAGGAGTTGTCCGTTCCCACGACAGCCGGGTGTACGTAACCGGAATGGACCTGAATTTTTATCTGGCCAAAGACTGTGAACTCGGCAGATTTCTGCCGCTAAAACAACAGAAGTTGAAGGGGCGTTGTCGTGGTGCAACTATCAATCGGCTGCGTTGTCTTGTCGGACCGATTGACCCTTCGTTTGAGGCTCTTGAGGACTTTCACGTAAAACTAGGCGTTGACGGTTTGTCCGTGAGGAACAAATTCATGGTGGACGTTGCCTTTGATCTACAAAAAAAAAGATATTGAGCAACGTTTTTAGCGACCTCTTCTCGGCCCTCCAAAAAGGCCTGGTGCCATCGAAACACACTACTTCATTCTAAAGCACATCGGGTTAAGTCGGCTTGATCATTTCAAACGTCCTTGTATCAGATTTACCGAGTTTGAAACAGAATCACGTTCCTCTGCTCAGCATTTTCGATTGGCACCACTCACAGAAACAGGTCGCACAAAAGGGTTTGTCTTGGCTCTCCAGGTGCTCGGAGACAACTGACCAGCCGCTCCTTGGTTAGCTAGGAACGCCATCTACCGAATCCAGTGTTGTATTACTTTCCGGACAAACCCTATATAGTTGTCATATAATTTGCTCGATCAAAATCAATATGGGGATTTTTTACAACCGTTCAGGCTATAAGAAATACTCCTGTGAAGGGTATTTCAGTTTCCGTGCAACGGAAGTTAAGTTTTTTTTGTGGTCCTTGTTTTATTTTATGATTTCGATAAAACACTCTCGAAAATGCCGAGGTTACAGCGAAAAGTATCACTTCACAGTCGGTTACTCACCACTTGTTTGTGTTCGAGAAATATGTATATTTAATTGCCGAGTATTTTGTCCACACAATTATCATATAGTGTAATACAAACGTAGAGCAAAGTTTCACACCAGTGTCAAGGTCGTTAGATCCTGCATAGTAACTGGCAAGCCAAGTAGAATACTGGATAATTAACGGCAACTCACAACAACATTTCCGATGGAAATAAAAATATTCGAAATTCTAAAAATATATATAGCACCCACTGTAATCATCTCTATCGAAATTCTGCTATGCAAATCTCTTGTCTGCAGTTGACAAGCAAAGCTAACGGTTTATCTTAATGTTTACCACCATTTTTTATCTTAACTCAACTATCTCAACTGATAAATTGGAAATGCAACAACATTATTACAAGCGGAGAGCAAATAACTAGTAAATAAATACACTTTTACTTAAATTTATATAAAATAACAAATACAGCATACTACATATATATTATATATGCTCATATAAACAAACACGTCACACATTCACATTTGCTATAAGTATGACCACATTTTGGTAAAAAAAAAATAACGCCACCTTTCCAAGAAGCTTAGTCATAAAACAAAACAATTTGTAGCGCGTATAAACAAAACGAGAACAAATTACAGTGACGCCGCGTTAAGAGTTTATCAATGTCAATGGGGTTGAGTGGATAGTGGGCTGGCGAGAGTGAAGCAAGCTTAGAATTAGTGATAAAAGCATAAGAGTACGTATTTTTAAGCGCTAAAGTTCTATGCTTACCTTTGTTGCTGACAATTAATTATCTAAGCATAAAGGATATTTCTTAGTAATAATACTCACGCTATGAGCTGTAGAGATAAGAAATTTAACAATTTAACTGCGCGTCTAAGTGTAGGTCAACATGTTTTATTATATTTAAGGGATTATCTAGTGTAAAGCTATAAGGACTGGCGATAAGAAATTTGACAATAGCGCCTAAATATAGGCAACATTTGTTATATTAAAGGGGTTTTATTTTCTTCTAGCTCAGAGAAAATGCGTTTTTATATGGATTTTTTTTTGTTTTTTTTTTGAAAAAGCAATAAATAAAAACGTTGTGCATACTTTTGCAGATTTTATCGTAATTTAATCATCGGGGATACATGCTGACAATTTTGGGACTCCCTTTTTGTCGTAATTGATCTCCAGGCGAACCTTTTATGGTGACTGGAAAGATTTCTGCTTAAAATTATCTTATAACCGAAAACCAATTCAAAATTTTGTATAATTAAAGCTGAGAACAGGTGATATTTGAAGAACTAGTCACAATAATGATTTTTGACAAAAAAAAAGTTTCATTTCTCTGAATACGCCCGTATTTGCGAAAGTAATTCACGAAACAACTTCAAATTCTTGGAGAAAATTCTCAAATATATATATATAAATCGATTCATAAGCGGATATACTCGTAGCACCCTAATTACTGTCAAGCTATGTTAAACTAAGAAATGTGATATTTTCAGCTTTGCGCAAAAATGCATGCAACATTTCACATAACAATTATATCAAAACATGTTCGGAGTTTGGAGAAATCGGACTTCGGGCTGTCTAATTTAATCTTAATTAATCAGAAATTACGAATGATTGAAAATACTTTGAAATCGGAAACTATGCATGGCCCGAAACATTTTTTCTCATCACCCAACATATTCTTTAAACTAACGTTATTTTCATCAAAGAAAATTTTAAAATACCTTCATTTTGTTGCCAAAACTCTATTAGATATATGACTGGATTTGATTTACTTATTTAATGCCTTTTCTCGCTTCAGCGCCCACTGTTCACACAACATTGTGAGCACCCCGCTTTCATATGCAAAATTAATATGCCATAAATTATAGCTTCGTATGTGTCAGGTTTTTTTGTTTTTGCTTTTTCAATTTGCCTCCAATACATACACACCGCCATATAAGGTTTCCCCATTCAATATTTTGATTTTTAGGTCTCGTTATGCGCTTACATGGCAGACGCACGTACAAACCTAAATGTGTGTGCGCAATCGAATGCCGCAAAACTGTCAGTCAGCCACAGTCAGCCAGTCATTGATGATAAGTAGACATGACTGCATGACCGCAAAATTATCTAACGACTTATATGAGTGTGTTGTGCATGCAATAAAAAATTTCTGAATGGCATAATAAAAATTCTAAACATACACAAACTGTAGTATTGTCAGATTGATGGGAAAATTACGCGTCACGTAACCATTCCCAAATAAATTTTCACTTTCTGCGGCAGGTTTTTTTATTATTTCAATTGCTTGTATTTGTTATTTTTAGCAGTACTTTCAATGGCCAGCATTTGTTTGGGTTTGGCGGCGGCGCAGGCGGCGGCCAGAATGGTGCTACGCTTCGACACATATCCGCTTGTTGGCATTATAAACAAAAGCCGCGCCTATTTCTGCTTTCGCTTTCGATTTCATGCAGCGCGGCACACGCTGTTACCTGCACATACATACATACATTGTTTAGACTAAGCGCATTTATAGTCACGTGTGTCTGTGCGTTTACGCGCCTCCTAAATGCCATTAATCTAATCACTTAATAGAATCAAATAGATTTTTCTAAAACTGCGAGGCGGCGCCGTCAAAATGCCATGCGTTGTACCATTTCCTTCGTTGAAATTTGTCTCGTGATGACGTCACGTGACACGTCATTGCACTATGAAATCACAGTGCTTACGCGAGGGGTTTTAGTCAGTGTCATTGCATGCAAGAAATAAAGTGGAAACAAAGGCGAAATGCTGTCGGAATACATTGTATATCGAATATCTACTTATACTTGTGTATATGTGTACATATGTACTTGTAGGTAATAGTAGGTGTTGCGTTGAACTGTGCTGATTCTGATGATTCAGTTGAATCTTCGGCGCTTTCGGCGAAAGCGCTCAAATAGTTTCAGACAGTCAAACACATCAAGCTGATTAGTTCTCATGTGTAGTGCGAAGGTTGCAGTAACAGAAGTTTAGCGAAAACAGTTACTGAAGTAAATAGAAATATATTACAGAAAACTGATGCCAACAAAAACATCAACATTTATTAATTTATAGAAAATTGGAATAAATAATACTACAAAATAATATAAATTCTAAAAGAGAAAATAAAAAAATAAATAATTAAATGTAAAGAAAGCAAAGATATACCGGAAAG
>NW_017537423.1:130410-136287 GCF_001853355.1 Bactrocera latifrons
ATTTAAAAATAAAATTTTTATTTAAAAAATTCAGAATATTAAAATACGTATATATATTTCTTCTTACTACAGCACGCCAAATTTTAGCAAACACGTAAAGCAACAAAAATTTATAAAATTTCCAAAAAGTGGGAGAAATAACTAAAATTGAGTGCACATTTTTTTATACTAATATCAGTGCTGACTAAAACAACAACTGCATTTGAGTTTCATTTTCGCGTGGTGAAACAAAAACGAAAGCAAAATGCCTGTTTTTCATACGAAAACAATTGAGAGCATTTTAGATCCTGTAGCTCAACAGGTGAGTCGGAAATATGACTATTGAAAATTATTAAGGTGTTATGCATTAATTATAATTACAGCAATAATTTTTTTTTAAATTTTAAGATTTGAAAATTCAGAAAAAAATTTAATTTAATTTTAAAAATTCTTAAATTTTTAATCCAAAAAATTACTTGAAAAATCAAAAAGGTTTATATTGATTTTAAAGGTTTATTTTGGTTTTTAACACAAAAATTTTAGATTAATTCGGAACCCTAGTCATCATACTGAAAATTTGTATATATGTAAATAATTATTTTGAAGCTGATTTTCAAAAGTGATATATTTACTATTTTATTTTATTTAATTTTCTATTTTATTCTTGCCATTATCAGTGTTTTCATCCACTGTTACTCAGTAGCTGCAAACTTGCCTAGATCGTTTATTTACATTACTCACACATACATATGTATTATATTACTCAGAGCCACATTAACTGTCACATGAGAATTTACGCCAGCTGGGAATTGAGTTGAACTAATTGAATAAAAAACATTAACATACATATGTATATATGCAATTTTTGCAATTTTTAATTTTCAACTTTTTTTTAATTTTCAAAATTTACAAATATTTTTGCAAAAACAAAACTTTTTGCATTTTTTTAAATCAAAGTTGTCTGATAATTTGGTTGAAAATGGGCCACTTATTTCCAATATATGCATATATGTATGTACGTTAGTATGTGTGTGTAATTTTTGCAACAAAAAAATTGTAGTATCCAATCTTATTTATTTTATTTTATAAATTCGAAACTATTTGCCAATTTGAATGAAAATTGCCAGCTTATTCAATCTTCTGGGCGGTTCTCATTTTAATTGACATTCGTTAAAGATTATTGAAAACCAATAAATATTTGTCGCTTGTCTCCGAACTCATTGCTCCAATGATGAAAATTACATTCGAAGTCAATTTAAGCTACACCACTCGCCCACTTCATTCCCAGAATTCGACCAACTAAACGATCACTTGTTTGCCTACGCTTGTGAGTAGGAAAGCAGCAACTCTACCGATTTGTTTACATTTGCTACACCATTCTAGTTGCCGAGGCGAAGAGCGCCGGCAAATGCAAAAGCACACATTTGTACATGCAATCATAGAAGAGCAAATGAACTGCTAGAAGTTGCCGAAAGGGTCATAGAAAGAGCGATACACACACACACCCAACACACAGAGATGTATCGTCGTGTGCTTTATGGTTGCTGAATATTTCAGCTTCTGCACATACATATGTATTTCTCCAGCGTATGTGTTGTACTATTTTTATATGCTTGCGCAAAGCTATTTTTAAGAAGAAAATATATAAACAATAACAAGAAAAAAAGAAGTTTGTTTGCCATGTAGAAACCGCATGCGGTGTGAGCGGGCAGGTGAAACTTGAACCAGATGTGTGCCTGTTGATATAGCTGACAAAGAGTTTGAAAAAAATAGTGAAGTGTTGTTGTCGTGTAATTCTTGGTAATTATTTTTTAGAAATACGAAATTTGCTTTGATACATTTTTGGTCGCTGTTGATTACAATTATTGTTTTTGTTTTTTCTTACTTGGCGCAATATTTTTTGGCTGAGATATGAGCAGAAAACCGCAAAGCTCATCGTATGTCAAAAATTTGACATTAATGGTTTGACAGCAAACAACTGTTGCTTAAAACTGCCAACCATTACCGTGTCTATTTATTTAATTCTGTTTGTTTTACTGCGTGTGTTTCGAAAAGTCAACAAATGGCGCCTCCGCAATAACGTCACATAAAAAACATAAATATATATATATTAAATATAGCAATCAAAGCAACATAATGACGAGTAAAAAAAAGAAAAAACAAAAGCAAAAGTAATCAGCAGTAAATAAAATAAAAACAACAACACAAAAACCAAAAACAACAATAAAAAATAAAAAAACAGAACCACAAAAAAATAGTAATTACGAAAACAAACAGCAACAAAAATATTATTACAGAAACAAGTAAGGAAGCGCTAACTTCGCGAACATTTTGTACTCTCGCAATTTGCAAGAATCAAAGCCAGGGAAATACTTTAAGATGTAAAACCAATCATATAGAGTAAAGTCAACGTTTTATTCAATTTGCCGGATGTTCGAAAATCCTGATATTAGTTATTTAGGGGCTAGGTCAAGTTTTCGCTCAAGTTTATCTATTTTAGGCATAAGAATACACTGTTATGAGTAAAACACGCTCTACCATTTTCATTGGCATAACTCACATATTGGCCGATACAAAGTGGTACAAAGTCGAAAATCTTTATATTAGAGATATGGGGGCTAAGGGAAGTATTGGTCCGATTCAACCCATTTTTGACATACAGACATTCCATTATAAGAGAAGGATTATTCCTTAATTTCAGTTCTATATATCACACATTGAGCTACATTTTCGTTCAAAAGGCAAATATATGTACTGGGGTCCACAAATTCGGTACCTAGGGGCTTGAACAGTTTTTATTGGATTTATATAATTTTAGCCGTCTTATAGCACACACTAAAGACATTATTCGTGCAAAATTGTATCCTGTTATATTAATTGCTTCTTGATTTGAGTACTGGGAAATGAAAGAATGAAGTTGGTCTAGTTAATCGTCCAGTTTCACAAGGCGACAAAAGAATGTAAGAAGAATGCCACGGGTCCCGAGATATGGGATTTAAAAGTGGGCAGGGCCCGCCCATCGCGTAATTTTCACACTGGCTCCCATACCAGCTCGGTGGTAAAATTAAATTTAATGTCTCTGGCGTATTTAATTATTACTTTATCACGCTTTTAATAGATTTTAACAATACCGTTATATGGGGAGTAAGCGAGGTGTACCCCTTTAATCCGTTTTCACACTTTCGGTAGAAGTTCTTATAAGATTTGTACTCAGCAAATTTGGTTGTTGTAGCTTAAATGGTTTAGGAGGGCGAGGCCATGTCCATTTTTCAAAAAAAAAAATTGGCAACAAGTGCCCCTTGCTACTGCGATCCTCTGCACCAAATTACAGCTTTATATCTCAATTTGGTGCTTAGTTAAGGTACGTTATACATTTTCGGTTAATGGTGTTTTGTGGGCGTGGCAGTGGCACGACTACGCCCATCTTCGAACTCGTCCTTTTTTTTACTAAGAAGTGGGAGCAAGCTATCTCAATTATTACTCAAGTTACAGCTTGTACGGACGGACGGACAGACAGTCACCTTAATTTCAACGCATCTCGTCATTCTGATCATTTATATGTATATAACGCTACATCTACCTCGCTTAGTTTTAGGTTATACGTACAACCGTTAGATGAACGAAATTATTATACGCTGTAGCAGCATCTTACAAGAGTATAAAAACAAACAACAACAATTATAAATAACTGAGTGTGCGTTAGCAGGCAAGACAACCGTAAACCGGCAACTTAACACACACCATAAATGTCAACTAAAACGACAACAATACGCAACAGCAAAAGTCTGCCGCATTCATTCACTCGTTGCTTCATTCAATTGTATTTTATTTTCCTATCGTTTTCACGCCGTAAAAAACGCCCACCACCTGGAATCGAGCGGTGGCAACTTGCTAGTCAGCTGAACGCCCGCGCTTGCCATCACTAAACCGCCGTGGCAGCGCTTTGCGGTAACCGTTTATAGTAAGCTCCAAGCGTTGGAGCGAAAAAATGCGCGTAGGTCAAGTGATTGTGACCGCCAAATGTGGTCGGTCGGCCGATCGCACGGCACAAAACTGTCCGCATTCACACCTGTTGTTCCGAATGCGCGGCGTTCGGTGTATCATTGACAGACGGGTATACGCCGATGGCAGTTCCGCGATTATTACCAATTACGGTTATGCATAATTAACAAGTTCTGGCACCAATGCTATTTTAATATCTAACACTTTTCTGAATTGTACACGAAATCTGTTTGTTACCAGTTAGGGTAACTACAATTTGCTGTGCGGTATTATCATAATTTTGGTTCAGTTTTCGTTTGGAGAAAAATACCAAAAAAAGGAAAATAAATAATAAATTTCGGGGTTATGTTTGCCCAACTTCCAAAAATTGGTGGAATTTTTTGGTGATGACAGCGATATGGTTGTTATATAATCAACCTATGTATATTTAACTTTACAAAATATGAGATTTGAAAAACAAAAATATTTTTTATATTGAGTCAGAAGAAAAACTAGATTAAATAAACACACTCAAAAAAAACAAAAAAACACACCTTTCCTTCATCGATTAGTTGACTATGATTGACGTTAAATCCATCTTTGTGTGATATCCAACTACAGGAGTTTTTATCTCTCTTTGCAAAGCACTGTACATAGCAGTTTAAGTGTAATCGCCCGCCATCTTGAGGGAACAGTCATCTAATCTAACCAAACCCTTTTACATACCATTTCATTAAACGACAAATGCTTTTGTTACTTCTCAATCGGTTAAAAAATTTACCAAGCCAATCTATAAATACATGCCAGGTTCTAGAAAAGTTGTCATTGGCTACTCTTCATGTTTGTTTTCTCTCTCTCTGGCTTCATGCATCCTCACTTAACATAACTAGAACGAACCCGAAGTCGTTCAAAAACTATCACTGACGTCTTAAGGTTCAATTATAACCATATAAAACAGCTGATCGAACAACTTTACGGCCAACAATGTTTCCAATTAGTGGTGTTTGAATTTTGGTTATAACTATGGCGTTATGGTATGCGGCCTATAAACCTTGAACCTTTTTTCTTTGGAAGGTTTTAGTGAATACATATTCACACTGTGAGAACAATAGGAATCTCTCTTGAAATAAAAGAAAAGTCTTCTTCTAAGACCACAAATAGTAACGGTGGATGCTTTGGGTCGAGTTTTTCTCCAGTTTGCTTTTGGTTTAGACTCTAATAAGAGTCGGATGAAGTTGATCTTTGATTGGAAATACGAAAATACTTTTTCGACTACCCAATATTTACTCGAGTCGTGATCGTTTTCACGAGAGTCGGGAGTAAGTAACCGGAACGAACCGATTTTTTATCCAACCAAGACTTGTCAATTCGGCACCATCCCCGAAACTACTTCAGGAATGTTTTCTGCCGTTGTAACAACGTAAACTATGCTCAAAAGATAATTAACAAAAAAACGAATTCGCTAAATATTTAATAAAATACTTAAAGTAAAAGTATGTCGACAATACCTAATCGATCTTTGTGATTAAAAAATAAACAATTTTACAATTTTTTTTTAGTTAACAAATGTTTTAAAAAAAACTTGCTTACCGTTTTAAATTATAGAGAACTCCACTCCTGATTTTTGCAGAGAAAATTGCTTGATTGTTGGTAATTTATTTTTTACTCCTTTTATACATTTTAAGGCACTTTTTATCACTATTATCACTCTTTTTAAATTAAAGCACTTTTTTCTTCACCTTTTTCATTTATTTTGACTTATTTGATTAAAAAAGCTCACTTATAAGCACTTAACATATGATTTCTTTACACTGACTTTTATTTTCATCTTATTTGTTCACTCTTTACTTATTATTTTGGAAAAATATCGGCTTTTATTTTTTTATTCTTAATTTTTACTTAAAATATAACACTTTT
>NW_017537423.1:136990-138601 GCF_001853355.1 Bactrocera latifrons
TTTTTAACAAATATTGCCATTTTTCACTTCACGAATATTGCAATTTTCCAATAAAGCACCGTAAAGTTACACACTTTGTTGTTAAGTTACAGAAGTTTCCACATATTGTTGTTGCTAAAAAAAAGAAAAAAAACTGTTATCATAAAGAAAAAAATTTTTTGTAATTAAATTCATAAAAGCAATTTTAGTATTTTTTTTTGTAAATTCAAATTGAAAATAGTATTTGATAGCTGTCATTATGCGATTACATCGTCATTATCCTAATTAAATTGATCCATATTTTTTCATTATCTACGAATTTTGCTCTTATTTCTATTCTTGTGCACAATCGTAAATTATTCTTTATAAAATGATTGCATTTTTTACACACCCACAATTTCCAACACTTTTCCACCCTTCACACCACACACAATTTTACTACACACCTTGTTGCTGATATACGAGTATGCATACATACATGCATTTCCATATACCCATATTTAAAAGTATTCTACGAGTTTTTCATAAATTAGTTTGACATTGGCACACACACGCATACACAAACATACATATGTACCTGTGTACCTACATCTGAATCAATTGAATAGCATCCATATAAACCTTGAAATTAAATATTTTTCATTTTATAAGTGAAATGTTTATACTACAATACAAAGTGGAGCAGAGCTGCCAGTTACATACATACATACTTAAATATGTTAAGGGTGTTTTTCAGAGATATAGAACTTTCATTTCAAGTAAAATACAAAAATTTGTTTTTTTTTTTATTCAGCGCCGGGTTTAAATGGACCAGTCAGGGTCAAATTTGATCATGAGTGTAGATACTGAATATAAATATCAAAAACATGTGTTTACTTTGGCAACTGGTTTGACAGTTGTTTTTTCTAAGTACTATAACGCTTAAATGAACACCCTATATAAATATAAAATGATATAAATATAAATTTTTATAAACATTTTCATAAATTGTTGCTCGTAATACAGGTGTATGCAATACTTATATATGTATGTATATCTGCATAAAATATGAAAAAAAACAACTACCCATCCATAAACACAAAATTTGGCTAAATCAAAACTCTTGTAATTGCCAAAAGCAATATTTTCTTATTTAGAGCAGAACTAATTTCGCGCAAAACAAAAATTAAAGTTAAAAAATTGTCGAAATATGTATATTTAATGTGTTTGGGTGTAACAAAACTTTTTTAGACTAAAATTATGTGGCTTCTTTAATTTGTTTGTGATTTTGTTATTTTTGGAAGTTTTTTATAAGCTTTAAATGTCATAAATTGTTTGGTTTCTATTTTCAAAGTTTCCAATGTGTTATTTTAGGACGGTGCTGTTTTACTTGCGCCTCAAAACTTTCCCAAAAATGTATGACTAAAAGCTGAAATCGTGGGATTTGTTAGATTTTGTAGTTATAAATCTTTACGGATACTTCGGCATCACCACCCACCATGCGATGCTTCACATCTACTTTGTTATTTATATTTCTACTATATACCAAGATATATACATATGTCCATATGTATGTATAACACACATGAAGTAAAAGAAATATATATGTATATTTAAACGACAAAAATAAAAGATAATAATAAAAAAATAAAT
>NW_017537423.1:139777-153400 GCF_001853355.1 Bactrocera latifrons
AAAGTAATTAATACCATTAATTACAAATTAATTAATATCATTAATTCAAATAAAAGGTAAAATAAAAAAAAAAATATTGAAAAAATTAGGCAAAATTCAATTAACTAACAACAACAACGAAATAAAATTGGAAAAACCTACAAAAATATAATGTACATATACATACATACATACATATGTACATATATTTAAAAGAGAAGATTTCCGCTGTGGTGACTAAAGTGGCACAATGCCAAATTTTTTTTTGTTGTACAATTTGGTTCAAAAAATTATACTTTTTCCCAACCCACTACAACAACCTGTAGACAGCGGTGTGGTTAGTGACAACAAACATATTTTCCAACATGGATATACATACATATATAATTTTATAACATTAATCATTTGTAAAAATTATTTGAAAAAATTTTTAATTTTTTAAATGTGTTAAATCAATTAATTGTTCAATACTTTAATAATTATTTTAACATTTGTTTCGCATCTATTTGACTATTTTCAACACACGCCTTTTCTCCCTCCCCACAGGTATCTCGCCTCGTCATCCTACACGAGGAAGCCGAAGATGGCAACGCCATGCCCGATCTCAGTAGACCCGTGCAGGTGGTATCGGTTGCTGTGGCGAATCTAGTCAAAGTCGGACGCGAGACTATAAACAGTTCGGACGATAAGATCTTGAAGCAGGAGATGCCGGCATCATTGCAGCGCGTCGAGACTGCCTCGCAGTTACTGGAGGAGGCTTCCGATATGTTACGAGCCGATCCCTATTCGGGACCAGCGCGTAAAAAACTGATTGAGGGAAGTCGCGGTATACTGCAAGGCACCTCCTCGCTGCTGCTCTGCTTCGACGAGTCCGAGGTACGTAAGATCGTGCAAGAATGCAAGCGGGTGCTCGACTATTTGGCCATTGCCGAAGTGATAAATACCATGGAAGATTTGGTGCAATTTCTTAAGGACCTATCACCGTGTCTGAGCAAGGTCTCGCGCGAGGTTGGCGCACGTGAGAAGGAGCTGACACATCAGGTGCACAGCGAGATTTTGGTGCGTTGTTTGGAGCAAGTGAAAATACTAGCGCCCATACTCATCTGCAGCATGAAAGTCTACATACACATTGTCGAGCAGCAGGGCAAGGGCACAGAGGAGGCGGCCGAGAATCGCAACTACTTAGCATCGCGCATGAGCGATGAAATACAAGAAATCATACGTGTGCTTCAGCTCACCACCTACGACGAGGATACCAGCGAGCTTGACAATCTAACGGTGCTTAAAAAGCTCAGCAATGCCATCAATAATAAGTCTGAGTTGGCCAACGATTGGCTATCGAATCCTTATGCACTCAAAGGCGGTGTTGGCGAAAAAGCGTTACGACAGATAATCGATAATGCGAACGAAATCTCAGAGCGCTGCTTGCCGCAAGACGCCTACCCTATCAGACGTTTGGCGGACGAGATTGGCGCTATGACAAACAGCCTGTGCGAACTGCGTCAAGACGGCAAGGGCACCTCGCCGCAGGCCGAATCCTTGGCGCGCGCAATACGCGGCAAACTGGGCGATTTGCAATCACTTGTGCGCAACGCCGTCGTGGGCGTTGACAAGGCGGGCTTACAACAGACCGCACACACAATACAAGGACGCTTAGAACAGGCGGTTAAGTGGCTACAACATCCCGAGATCAACGACGGCGGTTTGGGTGAGCGCGCCGTTAATCTCATTGTGGAGGAAGGACGTAAAGTTGCCGAAGGTTGTCCGGGTCATCAGAAGGCGGAAATCATGCAACTCTGCGATGAGGTCGAACGTCTTAAGCGCCAAGCTGCGGGCAATACACCCGCCGCTAAGGAGGCTGCCAAGCAGCTAACACACAAATTGCATGAGTTGAAGGCCGCCGTGCAGAATGCATTGGTTAATCGTATTGTGCAAGATTTCATGGACGTCAGTACGCCACTAAAGCAGTTCACCGAAGCGGTTATGTTGCCCGAAGGCACGCCCGGCCGTGAGCAAAACTTCAACCAGAAGTCGAACAATCTGCAAGCGTTTAGCGATCGCGCATCGAAGACGTCCCGCATGGTGGCGGCTGGCGGCGCTTGCGGTAATAAGAAAATCGCCGAAATATTGCTTTCCTCGGCCACGCAAGTGGACTCAATGACACCGCAACTCGTGAATGCGGGCCGCATACGCATGAACTACCCCGCCAGCAAGGCAGCCGATGAGCACTTGCAGAACTTGAAACAACAATACGCGGACACCGTGTTGCGCATGCGCACGCTCTGCGACCAGGCCACAGACCCCAGCGAATTTATTAAAACCTCTGAGGAGCACATGCAAATGTACGCGAAATTGTGCGAGGATGCAATCGTGGCTAAGCAGCCGCAAAAGATGGTGGACAACACATCGAATATAGCGCGCTTAATCAATCGCGTGCTGCTCGTCGCCAAGCAGGAGGCGGACAACTCAGAGGATCCGGTGTTCACGCAAAATCTGAACGCAGCCGCAAACAGGCTGGAGAGCTCGCTACCCGCGATGGTAGGCGATGCGAAACGCGTGGCCACCAATATCAATGATCCAGCCGCAGCGCACGCATGGAAGTCATCATTCCAAAGGGTGAGTAATGTAGAAAAGTGTAACAAAATATGCAAATAAATGAATGTGACGTCTATTTTACAGTTGCTTGGCGATGTGCGCGAAGTGCGTTCAGCCATTGCGCCATCACCGCCACCACTGCCTACAACACTGCCACCACCGATACCAGAGCTCAGCGCACTGCATATCTCCAATCAAAATGGTACGTATATATGTAGTATGCTTAAACGCGTTTCGGTGCGCTATTAATTTCCATTTTCTTACACAACAGCCGAACGCGCGCCACCACGTCCACCATTGCCGCGCGAAGGTCTAGTGCCCGCACGCCCACCACCGCCAGAGACCGACGATGAGGACGAGGGTGTTTTCCGCACAATGCCACATGCCAATCAGCCGATTTTGGTATGCACTTATATACGCTGGCGCCGAGCTTGAACTAATCTACTAACCACATTATTTTACAGATCGCCGCGCGCGGCCTGCACCAAGAAGTACGTCAATGGTCGTCAAAGGACAACGAGATCATTGCCGCAGCGAAGCGTATGGCCATACTGATGGCACGTCTTAGTGAGCTGGTGCTCTCCGATTCGCGTGGCAGCAAGCGTGAGTTGATCGCCACGGCTAAAAAGATCGCCGAAGCGTCCGAGGATGTGACAAGACTGGCGAAGGAGCTTGCACGCCAGTGCACAGACCGACGTATACGTACCAATCTGCTGCAAGTCTGTGAGCGCATACCAACCATTGGCACACAGTTGAAGATTTTGTCGACAGTCAAGGCGACCATGTTGGGCGCTCAGGGTTCAGATGAGGATCGTGAGGCGACGGAGATGTTGGTGGGCAATGCACAAAATCTGATGCAGAGTGTAAGTGTTGCGCAAGTTAAATGTATTGTTTTCGATCATTTATGTTATTTTTTGTGAACTTTTGCAGGTCAAGGAGACAGTGCGCGCTGCTGAGGGCGCTAGCATAAAAATCCGCTCGGATCAAACCAGCAATCGCCTACAATGGGTGCGACGTCAGCCGTGGTATCAATATTAGATGGATTTTGACGTGCCAGCGGATTTATTTGTATGCCTTTAAGTGCCCCATACTTTTTAACATCGATCAAATATCGCCAATTTTTAAATGTATTAGTTTTAAAAGTAATAATTTATAAATATAACCATTTTTTAATTTACCAAAATTACAACGAACAAATTTGCTTTAACATTAGTATTTTACTTGCGATTTGTTGCCTATGCTTTTGGTGTTCTAACCGTTTGCAAAAAATTTAATTAAGAAAATAATGACAAATTAATTTCTACTAAATTAAATATATATAAAAAAATAAATAAAAATAAATAAAAAAAAAATAAAAATAAAAAAAATAAAAAATAAAATAAAAATTTTTTTTTAAATACAAAAAACAAAAAATACATACAAAATACATTTTTATCAATTTTCGCTTCACTTCGTATGTAGTAGTATTCTCAAAAATATTCTCAAAACCTGCCCTGGCGGCAACAGTTGCGTGTGGTATCCAAGAAAGTTTTTTACACAGTACACTTTCAAAAACTAATCGAAAATAAATTTGAACGTAAACTTCAAATTGACAAATATTTACATATACATATACAATGTATGTTTCAACTATTTTTGTTTTTGCTTTGTACACAAAATATTTGAATTTTAACCGCATATTCCAATTTATTGAGCTAATTCGTTATTATATTTTGTTTGGGTTGTCAAATTTCACGCTTCGACGCACAGCATGCATTCGTAATGCAATATACATACATACATATATGTTTGAACATGCTCGTGCACGTTTGCATATTCGTGCATGTATGTATGTACATTGGTATAAAACTGCATGCCACAAGTCAAAACGCAATTTTCCACCAATATTCATGACGTTACAATAACAATAACAAAATAATAATAGTCAAGAAATATTTGTACAACATTTTGAACAAGGCGCATTAGCAAAAACATGACCTGTCGGAAAGGTGCAACACAAAATTGAAGAATATGAAATCCTTCGACGTACATCGTGTACATATGTTTGGTATAAATAGTATTTAAATTAAAAAAGCCGTTAAATTTGCTGACTATTGAATCAGCCCTAAAAGTATGCTAAACCGAAATTATTTTGAATCTACTCACACGCAAACCATTCACAATTATTTGACTATTAGTTTGGCTGACACTGTATATAAAATGTCATTTGCTTTGACGTTTATTTAAATGACAGCTAACGAAATTCACGCACTTTTTTATTTTTTATAATTATTTGCTTTTGAATGTGAGGGTTTTTTAAAACAAATATACACAACTAACGCCGACCAACGCATTTGGTGGCTTTAGTGAATTACTGTATTGAATTTAATAGTAAATGTAAAGCAAACTGTAATTTCCGCGTGAAAATTGCGATGCACACTTCAATATACACAGGCTGCTTTATCTTATCTAGCCAAACACATGCATTTTCTTATATTTGCATATACGGATCCACCTGTAAACGCAATAAAAGTTAGGCGATCTTGAATAAGACATGTAGGTATGTAGGGTACAATAACATTCTAAGGAAAATAATTGTACCATACATACATACATAGATGACTGCCGCTCAGTTGTTTATTTTTGAATTTTCCAGCCAGACTTGGGTAACGGGCTTACGATAAACTAACCAACCAAGGGCGGTCGTTACGAGTACACCGCGAAATAGTTCAGCAAACATAAAATTCATATACATATATATATATTTTTAAATGCATGCATTAACTTTCGTTCTTATTCACCTAAGGCAGTTTTAATCATTTTATTATACAACTGGATGAATTTAATTCTAGTTAAATAGTAATATTTTGTTGTTTCTTTGGACTATTAAACAAATTAAATATTTTGCTCCACTGTTTCTTAGTATTTTTATATTTTTTTTCAGCCTTTTGTGGCCATTTCGGTTTACCCATTGTATTTAATTAAATTATAAACAATGCATTTACCTTAAATAACTGCACATAGGTTCGTTTTCTTTTTCCGCAACAACAACAGGAACTACTAGTTGCACTAAAGTTTTTAACTTATTCTTTTTAATTCAGTAAATTCACATTTGCCTTAATGCGCCGTTTAAACAACATTTTTCGCCTCACGCGGTATACGATGTGATATTACATTCGGCGGCATATAGCCTGTTTCGCCCAAATGGTGGATGCTAACATTACCAGATGGTCTAATAGTTAGCCATGTAATCGAACCATGGTTAATATTGATGCGTAACCATGCTTCCGGTGGCAGTTGCAATGCTCTGCATACGAAATAACGTATAACATTAGCGTGACCAATGATCAACGTATGGGAATCATGCTCTTGATCGGGAGCGGCACGATGGAAATATCGTCTGAAAGCCGCTTCAATGCGTGCGCCGTCTTGGAAGAAATGCTGCTGAAAATAAATGAACAATACGGAGCAAATTCTATATTATTAAAAAAGTATATGTTATATTTTACTATGTGAAACTCACAAATTTTTCGGGGCGCCAATGTGAGATAGGCGGTTGTGGTGCTATGGGTGCACCTTCACGTAAGTAAGGGCAGTGTCTCACTTTTTCAGGGTCATACTCAATTTCCTTAAGTATCATCTCTGAAGTTTCTTGTGCCCTAGTCATGGTCGACACGATAATCTTATCCCACTTAATGCCAAGCTCATGCAAACGTTGCCCTGTATATTTTGCTTGTAATTTACCCAATTCGGTAAGGTGATGGTCTTTGTCGTGTTTGCCATCATCCAAGTATTGACCATGTCGTATAAGCACAATATGGCGTGTCGCTTTCACACGCATTTTCTCCAATTCGTTATTGTAACGATTCTCCTCTTGTGGCGAATCATTTTTAACCGGTCGCACACAACTTTTGGGCTCGCGAAAGTCCCAATTGGTGTCCCAGAGTGCACCTTCGGTAACCGGCGTACTGTAGACGGGCAAGGAATTCTGCACTAGGTTCTCAGGTTCGCGCAAACGTTGGTAATAGTAAGCCGATAAACCTGCGCCTGTACCAACGACAATACTGCTTATAATACGTAAATTCTTCAACGTAGCCATAATTTCACGCTTTCAGAGTAAATTGTTGAAATGAAATAACTGTGGGCACCAGAAGAATTTGCAAATTAATGAACTGACAGCGCGGAAAAAACGTAAACAACGCGCTAGTTCTGTAACATTTAATATCGATAGCAGGTGTATCGATAACCGAAAGGCAAACGAGTAGTAAGAAAAGAATCAAGAAATTTCGGTTAGGTATGAATTAAATTAAAAAGACAGATATTGATATTTTCTATACTGTTTATAAAGACACAATTTACATTAATTATTAAAAATACAAATTATTTTATTTTCACAAAGTATTTGACTTCAATCCTTTTTACACCAATTTTATCGTGTTGGCTAAAACCAAAAAATAAACTACGCGCTTTCGTCTCCGGATCCCTCTTCCTGTGAAGTCGGGCGAACGAACGCAAACCCTCCATTTAATCCTGCGGAGGCGATCTGCAGACGCTGTTCTTTCTTTTGTTTCTTTAACTTTCTCAACGCACTATCGGTAGTCTTCTTGCGTTTTTTCTTCTGTTCCTCTACCACACTATTCTCACTTCCTTCCGCTCTATCTTGCACTTCCTTTTCACTCTGTCCATTCGCTTCTTCGGCATTATCTTCAACATGCTTTCCATTAAGCTTTTGCTTCTCCTTATTCTGCACTACGGGAAACTTATATGCCACGCAATAGCGTTGCAGTAGCGCCGTTGAGTCCGCGCGCATACCTTGCACCGCTTGTCCAATTGAAACATCGGACAACGCCGATTTCAGTTGCAGCCTTTGATGTGTCTTCTGCGCCTGCAGCAGCAGTTGTAACAGCACACTGTACTCTTTTGGCGATACTTCAACGCTGGTGTTGGCAGCTAGTGTTTTAATATGAGTACCGAGCACGTTTTCAATCTCTCCCAACCGCTGTTTGGTGCTGGACACGTCCAAGCGCTGCAAATCAAGATTTTTATAGAGTACAACGAGTATCTCATATATCTGTATGCGGCGGAAAGCGCGTGTTTTCATATTGAGCCCGTCGTGCGTTAGCATCCCAGCCAAGTTCCATACGCCGGTCCAGCGCAGGCGAAAGATATCAGATAACAAAGTGATATTCACGCTGGGATTTCGCGACTGTAGAAACTCTTGGATATACTCTTGGCATAGCGTCAACACTTTTTTACACTCGGCGCTCTTTTCCGACGCAATTTTGTTTGCATTATTCATTAGGAATATAATGCATTTGTTGCGCATTTTGTTCATCGCCTCAAAAGCGGTTGCTGGTGATTTTTGCTCCACAATTAGACGTATAAATGCGACCAACTCATCCTCCTGCACATCAGCTGTGTCGCATTTCAATGTTGTCAGCTTTTGTAACACTTTTTCCACTTTTGTTTGCAATGGCTTTAGCTCATCCCCCACACAATATGGCAACATATTATATAAGGCCAACATAATTTCGATGGCGATCAGCAATGGTGGTTGCTGTTGTAAATATGTTTCAAGTAGATCGAGTACGCGTATGCGAAAATGCATCACTGTAGTGATCTTAACGCGGTAACTCTTCGATTTCTTCGCAGCTGAACTGCCGCTACCCGTCTTGCGCATGGCTTTAAAAGCTTCGGCTAACGCTTCGTCCAATTTACGACCCTGCTCTTCACTCATGTCATTCAAATCGATCGAAGCCATATCATCGTCATCATCTGCTGCGGTAGGCATGCCACCATGCTCCATTAGCGCTTGTGAGACGGCATTGCGAAGTTTATCGGCTGAAGTAGCTTCTTCGTCCTCGTCATCGTCAGCGTCATCATCATCATCATCTTCGTCATCATCATCTTCATCATCGTCGCCATCATTGTCTTCATCAGCATCACTATCGGAAGCAGCATCACTGCCTGCTTTGCCATTTGTAAGCTTAGTCGTATTTTCTTCATCGGCGCTGTCTTCTTCATTATCTTCATCATCGTCACTCACTTCGCCGTGCGCACTTAATGGATTATATCCATCCTTCATGTCTAGTACTGCTAAAATTTGGTGCACGGCTGTCAGATTTAGACTGTCACATAAGTGAGGGAATAAGGCATTCACAATATTACGCAGCGCTATTGCATTCTGTGAGAGTAGATGAAGAAATAGATCCACGACAACCTCAATCCACTCGGGCTCCTCGCTCTGAAATTAAAAAATTAATTGAAAATAACGGTTAAGCTAGTATAAATATAACGATAATTCTAATTTTGTACAAGTCTCACCTCGCCATCAGCTGTTTTGACGTCTCCTTTAGCCGTTTGCTTGCTCTTGTGTTTCTCCTTTATGCGCTGCATGCACTTGAGCAAGTCCTCTATGGCCGGTCCAGCCATTTCCGGTTCGCGAAACAGCTGCAAGCCCATATTTAGTAGTAATATTTGGAAAACCAGTTCCAATTTATCACTGTCAGCTGTCGTCTTATGCGGCTTCAACTTCTCCTTTTTCTTACCGCTCGTCTCAGTAACGCTTACGGCTGCGTGCATTTGTCGCCAATATTTCAATAAGGACTCATCATACTGTTTGATGCGAAAACTTTTTGAGGCGTTCTTTTGCTCAACGCGTTCATTGCAGTATTGCATCAATTTCAAGAGCAGCTGCTTTTCCTGGTTCAAGTCGAGCAAACGACTCTGTATACTGGTATAGAACATATTTTTACATTGTTCGCCAAAATCATTGCTGAAAGCGGAGGCCGCTTCCTTCTTGCATATGATAGCTGAATCTGTAACATGGAAGATGCCACAGGTGAGCAGAAAACGTAATTGCTGTTCGCGCCAATCGTATTCCTGACGCACGGCTTTGTGTGCTAGCAAATGCTGTAGCATGAAACCAGCGTTCATACGTTCGAAATTGAGCCATGTTTCGCTTGCATTATCGGCATTCTTCGCTTTGGTGCCGAGAAAGATATCTCTATAAAGTAAATTCAATTGCTTTACGCCCGTTGAGCCTAAAGCGTTTATTAATTGATGCACAACGCGAGTGCTCGTATACTTCTCAATGCCAAAAAAGCCAGGCGGTAGTATAAGACGACGTATTACGGCTACCAATTGCTCGTCGTCGGCAAGCTTTGTGCAACAACCCACCAAAGCTTCGAAGAAGTCGTCGTAGAAAGCTTTTAGAGTTTCATCTTTCTTTTGCTTTTGATTTTTAAGACCTTCAACTAACAGGCGCATGAAATTCGGACTCAATAGATCTGCAACAACCACTTGCTTTTTCGCCAGATCTTGCGTTTGTTGCCAACTATTAAATACGTCAGTCACTATTTTCAGTGTAATCAACTCGCGTAGTTTATTGCTTGTTTCCAGGCCCGCATCAACGTGTTCGGTCCAGAAGTTTTTAAGATTCTTGCTGGTAGCCAAGCAAGCGCCGAAAAGTTCAAAAGCTGGATGTGTTAATTGTTGCATGTTATTGTGCTCCCAAAATAGTCGATACAAGTGCGCATAACTATCAGCATTTAGCAGATCGGCGCTGCCGAAGTGTGCTTTTAAAAATTTGGCATTTACGATGTTTGGAAATTTGCGCTGCACGGCAATGAGACAGTGTACGGTTTGCAGTGTTTGTTTCGGCCAAGAGCGTTGCAACTCAATTTGCAACAGCGGCCACACTACGGCATTGAATTCTTTTGCTGAAATCTTTTCTATTAACTCTATAAGTAGTGCATAAGCTAGCGACGCATGATAACTGCGTTGTTTTGTCGACTGCAGTAATGTGTTTATGATACGTTCCAAATGCTCATTATTCTGCAAGTTGTCCAAACGGCCAGATTGTTGCAAAGCACCGCAAACTAGTATTTTACCAACAACAGCATCTGCGTCGTCCTGCAGCAGCAACAATTATACATTAATTACTATTAATTTATCTATAACACTAATATTTACTTACCTTGTTGGCGACAGTGGCTCCCACACTCAGCTCTTTTTGCATTGTGCTAAATATATTTTCCAACGTGATTTCATGTTCGTCGAATGCTTTTAGCAAAGCAACCAGTCCTGTGTAAAATCCAGCACGCGACGTATTTGTTGCAGCGCCACAGCCACGCACTAAACGTTTCAGTGTGTAGGTCAGTTCTTTTTGTCGCTATAAAAGATAGGTTCGTTAAAAGCGCGCTTGTTCAACTCAATAACAAATACAAACCTTCTCGGCTTCTTTGGTTTTGCTTAGTTGTTGCAGCAATTGTAACGCAGCTTTCATACGTTTGTCTTCCTCCTCATTTGTTAACTCTTTAAAATGTTGGAATATGGATTTATTGACTGCGTTGGCTGCTTTCTCTACCGTCTGTTGTTCTGCTACAGTCGTTTCTGCCGAGCCATTTGTAACACCGTTGGACACCATTTTTGCTTTCTTTAATACCTTCGTAGCTGGCTTTTCTACTTCAGCACCATCATCGGCAGGAAGATCTCGCTTCAATGCTTTTTTAGCTGATTTAACTTTCATTTCCTTCAAATTTATTTAATGCTGGAGTTATTTTTACTAGAAAACAATCTACGGTCTACAAGCACATGTGAGGAAATGATTGCCAGACTTGCGCAAAGAACAAAAATTATTTAAAAATTAACATATCACAGTTTGGCAGGCACTCATTTTTTTAAACAAGTTTTAGTAGCACTATTGTAGCTGACATTTGTAGTTTACTGTGTTTTCCTTGCTTAGCACTTTTCAGGGATTGTGCATAAAAATTAAGAAAATACATTAAAAAACAAATCTGAGTGGAAAGTAAGGTGTGCTACTTCTTTTGAGTGCTACAACAATGAAGAAAGTATTGATGGTAGCGGAGAAACCGTCCTTGGCGGCATCGCTTGCATCTATTCTCTCCAATGGGCGCAGCACGTCAAAAAAAGGTGTGTAACCATCCTCACTTTCCTATAACTAATATAAAAAAATGTGCTTAATATTCGTCTTTACAGCATCAAATAACTCTTGTTCAACTCATGAATGGGTTGGTCCATTCCGTGATGAGCGCAGCGTGCTCTTTCGAATGACGTCAGTTTGTGGTCACGTCATGACACTAGATTTTGTGGGCAAATACAACTCTTGGGATCGTGTAGACCCAGCAGAACTATTTGGCTGCCCAACCGAAAAGAAGGAAGCCAATCCCAAACAACATATGCGCACATTTTTGGCATCAGAGGCGCGAGGCTGCGAATATTTAGTGCTCTGGCTCGATTGTGATAAAGAGGGCGAAAATATTTGCTATGAAGTGATGGATGCTGTGTCGCGTGTTATTCCAAATGTATTCAGCCGCAATGTTACATATCGTGCGCACTTTTCTGCCATTACCGATAAGGATATAAAAGGTGCTATGGAGTCACTTGGTTATCCGAATGAAAATGAGTCGAAGTCAGTCGATGCACGACAAGAGCTCGACTTGCGAATCGGCTGTGCATTTACACGCTTTCAAACGAAATTTTTTCAAGGACGCTATGGTGATTTGGATTCTTCCTTGATATCCTACGGACCATGTCAAACACCCACGTTAGGTTTTTGCGTGAAACGGCATGACGATATACAAACGTTTAAACCGGAGAGTTTTTGGTACCTTCAATTACTGGCGGGGCAACCCGAAATTACGTTAGAATGGGCGCGTGGACGCGTATTTAAAAAAGAAATTGCTATAATGTTAATGCAACGTGTAAAGGAACAAAAGGAAGCACTGTAAGCTCTAAAGAATTAATTCTTAAAAGGTGATTTATGTTATGTATTGCCTACTTTTAGGGTGGAGAGCGTAACTTCCAAAGAGCAATTCAAGGGTCGCCCGCAGGCTTTAAACACAGTAGAGTTGATGCGTATTTGCAGTTCAGGTCTGGGTATCGGCCCTTTTCAAGCTATGCAAATTGCAGAGCGTTTATATACTCAAGGTTATATAAGTTATCCGCGTACAGAAACCAATCAGTATCCAGCGAATTTCGATTTGCAGTGAGTAAACAAAAAATGTTGCCTATCAACAACAATCAAGCTTATTTTATACAAATTTAGTGCCGTTCTACGTGTATTGCAACCCTCCAGCGAATTTGGCGAGGAAGCGCGTGGCATATTAAGCGACTTCAATGCGCCACGTAAAGGCAAAGACGCCGGTGACCATCCGCCCATCACGCCTATGAAACTAGCGAATCGCAGTGACTTTGATAAAGACACTTGGCGCGTATACGATTTTATTTGTCGTCATTTCCTCGGTACAGTGTCACGTGATTTGAAGTATCGCACTACCACCGCTAAACTGCGTGTCGGCTTGGAGACATTTTCGTGCACCGCTAACGTATTACTTGATCCGGGTTTCACCAAAGTAATGACCTGGCAGGCTTTCGGCCGTGACGAGGCTATACCACCCTTTGTGGAAGGTGAAAAAGTGACTATAAACGATGTACGCTTGGCGGAATCTCAAACTGGACCACCGGACTACCTCACCGAAGCCGAATTGATCACGTTGATGGAAGAACATGGCATTGGCACAGATGCCTCCATACCGGTGCATATCAACAACATTTCACAACGTAATTACGTGCGCATCGAGACCGGACGCAAGCTGATACCAACAACGCTGGGAATCGTGCTGGTGCATGGCTATCAGAAGGTATTTCGTTTTTGGCAATTTCAAATTTTTCGTTTCAAAACATATAATTTCTGCAGATTGATGCGGAGCTGGTCTTGCCCACCATGCGTTCTGAGGTCGAGCGCATGCTGAATCTTATAGCCAAAGGCTCGGCAGATTTTCACGCTGTGCTGCGACATGCCATCAAAATATTCCGACTGAAGTTTTGCTTCTTCGTCAAAAACATCGCCAGTATGGATAGCTTGTTTGAGGTCTCTTTCTCCCCATTAGCCGAAACGGGCAAGGCGCACTCGCGTTGCGGCAAGTGTCGACGATACATGAAATATATACAAGTAAAGCAAATTTTCACGTACACATATATGTTTCTTACTTATTGCCTATTTGTTTATTTTAATTTATGTTTTTTTTTACTTATTTTTATTTTTAT
>NW_017537423.1:153418-154769 GCF_001853355.1 Bactrocera latifrons
AAAAATTTAAGAACTTGATCATTGTTACTTCCCACAATTAATTCTGTCAAAGTTAAATTATAAAAAAGTAGCGAAAAACGCATTTTTTTTTTTTTTTATTTTTTTTTTTTTTTTTATATATTTTTACATTTTTAAATTTCGTACTAAATTTTTGTATGAAATTTCTTATTTAATTTTTTAGACAAAACCCGCTCGTTTGCACTGCTCTCAATGTGACGAAACATATTCGTTGCCGAACGGGGGTAATGTTAAAGTCTATCGTGAATTCAAATGTCCGCTGGACGATTTCGAATTGTTGGCATTTACCACCGGCGCCAAGGGACGCTCATATCCATTCTGCCCGTACTGCTACAATCATCCACCTTTCAGGGATATGCCCAAAAATAGCGGTTGCAACTCTTGCACGCATCCCACCTGTCCGCACTCGCTCAATACACTGGGTATTTCCAGTTGTGTGGAGTGTGAGCCCGGCATACTCGTGCTGGACTGCACATTGGCGCCCAGTTGGAAGTTGGGCTGCAATCGTTGCGATGTCATAATCAACTGTTTCAAGGGCGCCACCAAAGTGTCGGTGGAAGGTTAGCCAGCATTACTTATATAACTTATTTTTACTATAATTGTTAAATTTTCCAGAACAAAAGTGCACAGAATGCGGCGCTCAACTAGTCAATGTAGTATACAAATCGGATAAAACAAAGTTCAAGGACAGCACTGAAGAGAAGAGTGGCTGTGTCTTCTGTTCCAACGATTTTGCGCATCTTGTGGAGAAACATCGTGCGGTCGCATCGCGTCCGGTGAATGTACGTGGTGGCGCGCGTGGTGGTGGGCGTGGTGGTGCTAAAGGTGGACGCGGTGGTGCAGGCGGTGGACGTGGCGGACGTGGACCGCGTCAGCCAAAGGACAAAATGGCCCAATTAGCGGCATATTTCGTTTAATTTGAGCACAACGAGTTGGAGAAGTATGTATATTTATGCATTTTGCAAGAAGTACCGCGTCGTGTTGCAACTTATGCGGTCTAAGCCAATCAGTAGTTAATGAAATGTACAGTTTTGTCTTGTATGACTTTTTATATACATATAAATTATACATATATACATACATACATGTCACGTTAACGTATAAGTTCAATGTATACGTACTTGTAATTGCATTTACTAAATAATGAAGAAACTTATATATACATACATACAAAAAATGCGACTAGAATTACTTAAAATTTAATAAAATGGATGTAAGAGAGTTAAATACGTAAGTTATGGTAAAAAACGCTGAAATTTCTTTTATAAAGAACAGATGATGAAATTAAATAAGAAAGTGAAACAGAAATATATATTTTTTATTTAATTTTTTT
>NW_017537423.1:155585-160463 GCF_001853355.1 Bactrocera latifrons
ATGTACATTTTTTATAGCACAAGCATGCATATACTATACGTACATACAAACATATGTATATGTAAATGTCATGTTGAACTTGTAACTGAAATTAAAACTTATACCTTTTCGAAAAAAATTTAAGAACTTGATCATTGTTACTTCCCACAATTAATTCTGTCAAAGTTAAATTATAAAAAAGTAGCGAAAAACGCATTTTTTTTTTTTTATAATATGTTGCTTTGCGGGATCTTAGTAATAGTCATCCTTTTCTGTGAAATATTTCTGAAAACTTCTTTTAAAACACACATAACTTTGTCACCACTCATTGTGACATACCGAACACTCTCTTCTATAAAGCTATGCGTTTACATATATTCACAACATTAATTTTAATTTTTAAGAATGCACTAAGCGAGTCTGTAATAACAGACGTTGTATAAACATATCTGCTTCCATTGTTGACGATTTTTTTTTTTTTAATTTACGTTGCATTGTTTACATTTATTTATGTGCATCTAGCATGTTGCTAGTAATGACGTCAAATTGGTTTCCGCTAAAGAGATTTATTATATTCAACTTTTGATTTAATTGAATATCTTCTATAGTTAAAAGTTAGTTTTTAAAAGAAAACGTGATTGATTTGCGTATCATTGCATGTATATTTACATGCTGTTTATTTTTTAACTTTAATTATGGAAATTACAGTTCTATAATAGTAATTACTTTACACTTGCGGACACACTTTTTTAAGGCGACCGTTGTTGGCCTTTACTAAAATGTTTCAGATATTAAGTCTTTTATTGTAAACGAAATTATTTAACATCGCGCAGGATTTAAAAACTTCCCGTTATCCTTTTTTAACGTTACTTAATTATAACATACATACCGTGAACAATATCAATTCATTCTTGCTATTCTGCTTATGCCTGCGGCGGTGTGCTTGCAATTCTAAAGAGTTTAGCAGCGAACTTTATTTAATAACACATTGTAATGGCTAACACACTAGAAATTGCCATCAATTTATGCACGCATATTTAACACATTTTATTTAAATTGTAAAATTGTGTATTAATATTAATGGAAAACATGACTTTTAAAATTGCGGCTCAAATTCGTATGTAAACAATAACGATTAATCGATATGACATTGCCGTTAGGATATGCGATAATAATGGTAGGTGTGCACGTGCATGCGTAAAAATAAATTGTTATATTTAAATTTAAATAAAAAATAAAATAAAAACAACAATATAAAAACAAAACACAAAAAAGGTATATACATATATGCTTGTACATATGTATATAACAACCAGCAATGACCAATACTGATTACGTTCTTATCACACACGATTTAGTTTTTTACTCACACTTAATTTTTCATTTATTCAGCTTTTAATTAGCTAATGTTACGCTTTCTGCTATGATTTTGTTATATTTGCTTAACTATTTATATTTTAACTATTACCTAACTACAATTAAAACCAATTACGTCATTAAGCGCTATAAATTGATTTAATCGTACATCGTAAGAGAGCGCTATTAGTTAGCTCCACTCGTGTCATATGAATTTATGTCTCGTTTCAATTAATGGCATATAAAAATAAAAAGTGTTACGTTTAAATTCAGCGCAGGATTTTTTTAAACCTAATGTTGTTAAAAAAAATATAAAAAAAATATATTTTACATGCTTTCCCTCTGGGCGATGTGCGAAAAAATGGAAAAAGTGCTAAGTTTATGCATATTTTTAATTTTTCGATTTTTGAAGATGAGTTATACATATGTACGAATACATATGTAAATAAAAAAATCTCAGCATGTCAGCCTTGTGTATTTTCCATTGCTCCGCACTGTTGCTGTTTATTTATAATTTTAACATACTTGTCGCTTCCTTTAATAAACAATAGCATATATTGTACGCACAAAAATTGCCATTGATAAGTAAACATGCACTTATGTAAATATATATTTTTTACAATTATTTTTAATATTTTAGTTGAGTTTTTCTAGGCCATTTACAGTAAAGAAAAAAATGTCAGTCTCCTTGCCATGTGGTGAGATGGCAACTTTCATCTTTGGCGGATATACCGTAATTACGCTACCACATGCGTTATAACTGTTAGCGAAATGAAAATAAACAAAAGTCACAAATACAAATGTTTATTTAAAGCAGCAATACATTTAATTGCGCTGAAGAAAGAACATAACACTATCACCATTTTCTTACAAATTACAAAGAATCATTTGTAGATTTTTCGGCATAAAGTTTAAAACTTTTGAGCCATAAAAACTATATCAAAGGTCAAAAATCTGTTAATAGCCAGCAACAACTACTGCATTTACAACAATTTATTGTTTTTGCTTACTTACAAGCAAATACTAAACATAAATTGTATTTGCTTACTCATTTCGGCTTGTTCACATTACAAAATCATCCGCAAAGTGACACTTTTTCGGCACAAATGGCATGCGTCTACGAAATAGGTCTTTAAAAAAGTAGCGGCGGGCGGTGGTGGGCGCAATGGCAGCGCTCCGGTGTAGGATAAAGCAAAGCATTGTTATTTTATTAGTGGTTTTGAGTAGACGACCGCTAGCAGTACGAAGGGCAGCAATACACACTTACGGCCATGAGCGGGTGTGTGGAGGTATCGATGTATGCTGTTTTTAGTGAAATATGTACAAAAACTTTAGCAAATTAGAAACATGTAGTTTTATTTGATTTCAAAGAAGTTTACAAAACGTTTTGCTGGTAAAACGTAAACAGTTATCATACATACAAACGAAATGTTTTGACTATTTACAATGCATAGAAATACTACACTAACCCATAACCGCCGGAATAGCTGATTTTGTAAAAATTCTCACGCAAACAAAGCATAAAACAATAAAAACAAAAGGTGTGTCTTTCGGTGCACAAAATTTCCTTCGAAGCCTTCTAGTTGTTCTAAGCTTGATAGGAAACTATATACCGTATTGATCTCTTAGTTAACTAGGGCTATTACTGAACAGTCCCCTATTAGACTCCAGTAAAGTAGTTTCAGAATTTTTTTGGCATTTAGGGCATATAGGGTTATGAAACTTTACTTTGTCTCACATATACTTTCCACTAGGCAGTTAAAGCACGGACTTTCGCTTTATGAAAATAGAGTAACCTAATATATGGCCACAGCTTAGCCTATTTAAAAACCCGGAATGGACGGGAATTTATAGCCTGCCCAAGACTGTCGGCTCCGCAGATTTTCTCGAAACCTTTTTAAGGAAATAGTTAAAATCACCTCATCAGCTCAAATTTTCTAATCGATTGCAAAGCTCAGCTATTTTCAGGTTCGAATCTGTCGTACTTTCATATGTGTTTAGTCAAGTGTTCTCGATTGAAGCCTGCACTTTATACCAATACAGGCGAACACGCACTAATCAGCAAGTCTAGTTTTGGCGGCAGAGATTCTAAAGCCGATGCGTTACTTGCTAATAAGCCTCTAAAATTGATTTCAACAAAAAAAATGGGAAAACAAAAACTATCGTCTAAATAATTTGCGCCTCGGCGTGTCAAATAAGCGACAACAAATGCAAAAAAACATTACAAATTTTGACGACAACAACAACAACAAAAGGCGTACTTATGGGCAAAGCGCCTAGTTTGAAAGTCTGAGAAACGCCGTGATGCCGCCCCAACAGACAGGCGTACAACAACAGAACGATTTACAGCAGATATAAAAGCCGTTAAGCAACTGGCAAACGACATTCAGTCACTCGAATTCGCAGTTAAAGGTAGTTAGCTAACGGAAAGTGCTAAAACTCTACGTGTGCGGCAAAAACGAAGTAAAACGAATAAAAAACATGAAGTGCGCTGTAAGTGTTAAAAGCAAGGATACGCCTGTGTTTACAAATATAAAGGACTAATTCTAAAAAGTGTACTGGATTCATAAAAATTAACTCCCAAATGTTTTCTTGTGCTTATTTTCCCCTTCCCTGTGTGCCTTTCAGCCCTTAATCGCAGCTTTACTCACAATTTGCGCCATCACAACAACAACCTACGCAGAAACCGCGCTGGATGGTGAGATCGCAGCATCCGCGAATGGCGACGAGCAGCTGGAGGAAGCAGCCAGCAGCCTGAATCCGCTGGAGGGTACACATAAGCAAGAGAAACGTTACATTGGTGGCGCCTGGGATCCGTACTCGTCGCGTCTCGGTCTCGGCTTGGGTAGGCGACGCGTGCAATGCGTCCAAAAATTTTAGAAATTTAATTTTTCTTCTACTTTAAAGATGGCACCTACGGTTATGGCGGCTATGGTGGTTACGGGAGTTATGCTGGCGCCGCTGGACTAGGTGGACTCAGCGGCTATGGTGGTTACGGCGGCTATGGCGGTTATGGAAACTATGCTGGTTACGGCTCTGCTGGCTATGGTCCTTATGGCGGCTATGGCAGCCCTTACGCCTACTACAATGCACGATTCGGTGGCGGTTATCCTTACTCGCGCTTGGGCTACAATTATCCATCCAACTATTACGGCGGTTACACCAACAGCGTGGTAGGTGGCGGCTTAGGCGGCTATGCTGGTGGTGTAGTGCCGCCGGTAGGTGGTGTTGCTGCCGGCACTGGCTATCAGTATGGACCGGGTATTTCGGGCACTGTCTACTAAAGTCGTAATAATAAAACGGACCTTGAGCGTATGCGTTTGTTGCGCGCAAACTCAGACAAGGCTGAATTGATCGTGGAATACTGCCTAGAATTTCGATTTTTGTAATGCATACTGATTAAATAGAATAAATTAATACTGTTATTATTTAAAAAAAAATTGAAGTTTTTTCTTTCTAATTAGAACTTATAGAATTAGAATTCTATAAAAGTCTAAAAAATTAAAAGCACACAGGAATTTTTTTTTTAAATAAATATAAATA